>NC_142811.1:8135924-8387670 GCF_049724085.1 Artemia sp. Qi Xiang Cuo
TGACTCTGGACTGACCATGATTCGTTAGCCCTAACCTAACTTGACCCGAAACGAAAGGGAACATTTTTGTTTTCAATAAAATTTTATTGAGTAATTATAATAACAATAAATATACTACGCATTTACAATTAGCGATGGAGGTTATTGTCTTCGATAGGTTTCACAAATGCACTTAAAGCAAATTGAAGTCTATTCACATGTGCTATATCAACTTTTACAGCGAAACATAATTGATCCTCCATTTTAAATTTGCTCAAGGATATCACATATCTTGCATATACTTCGTCCCATTCCAGACAAAGCCGTGATCCTCTCGTGATTTCCACCGCAATGTTTGGTACTCTTGTATTATTACCATCAGCTCCACTATCAACTTCTAATAGGGTAAACATTCCACTCGCCATCAACACACACAAATATATATCCAAATGAGTAAAGTCAAAACTGTTCTTCTCACTCCTTTGAATTCTATTCACAGACTAATAAAAACTATAGAAAAACTCTTTCCTCATATTCTCTGCAATCCTCCGCTGATAATATGTAAGCGAGCCTCTGATTGGTCTAGAAGGAGATGTAACCGACTCGCTGATTGGTTAAGAAGGAGACACGTCATCCTGTTTCCTATTCCTGGATCTTAACATTCGCCCCTAGCGTGCACTTGGCCAAACAACAACGACAAAACAAGATCTTGAAAGAAGTGTCATTGACTCTGTCCCCGTTAGACTCAATAATCCAGAAAACATCCATCAAAGTGAGAAAAATCCTGTTTTTCCATTCTCACTGACAAAAACCATAAAATCACAGATAAATTGATGTTGACATCCGAGAAAAACATCCAAAAAATTGACCAACACACATAACCGTCCAAGAAACATCCATCAATGTGAGAAAAATCCTGTTTTTTCAAGTGAGAAAAATCCTGTTTTTTCATTCTCAGTGAGAAAACCATCTCCCTAGGGACTCTATGCCCATATATGGTGTGCTGATCGGAGTATAAGATAGCTTTCTACTTTCCCCTTAAGAAGATTTTAAGAAATTTTGTTTGTATTTCTGTCAAATAAATTCATATTTTGTTCCTCAAAGTTGTTTCAGCCAAATTATTCAGGTTTTATTCTCTATTAGTTTTGAAATTCTGTTTATTAAAGTTTAATATGGCTTGATGCCTCCTCCTCCTAGAGGTCTCGTGATGAAGTAAAAACAATTATCCAGATTTTGGAAATCTCAGAAATACTCTTTGAGGCTAAAGCTACGACTGTTCCAAAGCAATGTTCTGTCAGTACTGCTTTATGGATCTGAGACCTGGCACCTGAATCAGCAACAAGAGAAAAGAATACAATCATTCCAAAACACTTGTCTCAAAAGAATTCTAAATCAGTTATAGTCAGAATATACTTTATCAACAGGCTAAATACCCGAATTGGAAACCTGATTTCATCGATTACCACAAATCAGCATCAGCATATATGTATATTGCTGTATCCACCTGTATCTACCAGCATATATCTACCTGCATATATGTATATTTAACTGACAATGCACATTCATTTGTTTTTTGTTTTTTTTTTCAGTAAAGTGCAAATTATATTCTGGCCTTGGGAAGGCATAAGGGTTTTGAGCCCTAGTCATGTTAATTTCTGCTCGTTTTGAGTTTGACTCGGTTATTTATTGTATTAATTTTTGTTCGTTTTATATTGACATGGTCCTTTCAGGAAAATAGAAAATAATACTTTAAATCTTTTTGTTTTTTTTAGACTTTATAGTTTGGACTGCTATTTGTATGCTGGAGTGAACTTTTCACCAATTATTAACAAAATACAACCTTTTAAAAATCTGGACACAAATAGTAGTGTTTAATTTAGTTTCATACCTTCTCTAGTTGACCTGAAATAGAAAACTGGATACCACTCGCAAAAAAATATGTTTACTTTCTTTGATAGCTTGGATACACTTACCCTATTTTGATTTGGTTAAGTTTTAAGAGCAGAAATAGCCCCAACAGTATAAACATAATACCTTCAGTCGTTCTTGGGATACTGCTGAGCTGTCTTATTGGGAATTAGCATTAACACAGTGCATTTAGATTTAATCTTAAGGAAACATTTAGTTTTGAAGCATAATGGGTAATTGGGTGGGTGGGCGTGGAAGGGGAACTAGTTGCCCCCCAATCACTTTCGACTAGTAAAAAGGACATTAGACCTTTCTATTTGCAATGGAATGAGCCTTTTTCAAAGTTCCTACGACAACTCCTTAGATACGAAGTGTCCTGGTCTAATAAAAAATAATTAATAATAATCCATTGTACCCACATCGATCTTTACGCCATTTTGATTTGGTTAAATTTTAAGAGCAGAAGTATTCTCGAAAGTTTGAACATAATACTCTCAGTCGTTCTTGGGGTACTGCTGAGATAACCTATTGGGAATTAGCCTTAATACAGTACATTTTGATTTAATCGTAAGGAAACATTTAGTTTTTAAACACAATGGGAGGGTGGGCCTGGGAGGGGGACTAGTTGCCCTCCAATCACTTTCGACTTTTAAAATGGGAATTAGCCCTTTCTAGTTTTAATCGAATAAGCACTTTTCGAAATTCCTACGACATCTCCTTCGATACGAAGTGCTCTGGTCTAAACAAAAAAAATAATTAATAAAAATACATTGTACCCACATTGATTTTTACTATAAAAATCTCAAGCCTTTCAGTCACTTTCGACTATTAATAAGGGCACTAGCCCTTTCAATTTCCAATTGAATGAGCGCTTTTTGAGTTTCTACGTCACTGCTTTCTATAAACACCTTATATGCCCCAGAGCATAAATTATAACCCTTGCCTTGAGGGTTGTGAGGGGGTTGTCATCATCAAAGACCTAATTTCAAGAACTTTCAACTACGTCAAACAAAAGGCTATCTCAAAATTTTGATTGGATGTGTTTGGGGAAATGGTGGGCGTGAGAGGGCTGTTAGTTGCTCTCCAATCACTTTCGACTATTAAAAAAGGCACTAGCCCTTTCAATTTTGCATCGAATGAGAACCCTTTTGATTTTCTACGACAACGCTTTCAATAAAAACCTTATATGCCCCCAGGGCATAACTTACAACCCTTGTCTTGAGGGCTGGTTGGAGGGGTTGTCATTATCAAAAACATAATTTCCAGAACTTTCAACTAATTTTAAGAAAACTACTATCTAAAAATTTTGATTGGATGTTTTTGGTGACATTGTGGGCGTGAGAGGGGGGTTAGTTGCCTTCCAATCACTTTCGACTATTAAAAAGGGCACAAGCTACTCAAATTTCCAATTGAATGAGCCCTTTTCGAAGTTTCTACGACAACTCTTTCGATACGAAGTGCCCTGGTCTAAATAAAAAAATAATAATAATAATACATTGTGCCAACATCGTTCTTTACTTAGGCAGCGCGATTGCCCTACCTGTGATAAGGAGAAACATTTAGTTGACACAAAGTATTGAACGCATCTAATGTGCATTTAGCGGTTATTATACTAATAGGAGGCTAAAGGTTTAATTCTAATTAAATAAATAAAATTGAAAAAGTAAAATTCTTTTATAATAAATAAAATTGAATAAGTAAAATTTGAATTGTATAATATGTATTTTCAATTCAATGCTGTAATAACTGGAAAAGAGAATATTTGTAATATAATTCGCTTTCATTGAAGCGCCAATGACGCAGGAGGCTTTAAATTTTTAAATTTAGGAAAGGAGGCAGTAGCTAAATTCTTGTTTTGTAGTGAAACTAAATTTATCGTGAACGGTCTTGGGAAGAAATAAGATTAAAATAAATATTTGATATATAGTGATATCAGCTGCTGAAAATCACATCAGTTAAAAATTTAATTTTACTGTAGTTTTATTTGTAATGTTGTAATAAGTACATAAGAACATATTTGTAATATAATTTATTTTCAGTAAAGCGCCATATTGTGATTTTCACAATTTGGCGCTTTAGTTTTAAGAGGGTGATTTTCACCTTCTCCTCTGAACTTGATTTGTTGCAATCCCTTTTTCTTATTTTTAGACGTTGCTGTTCTTTTGTGGTTTTTATCAGCATTGAACATGCCTCGTTCGACGCGTCTAAAGATATTAGTGTGTTTTTCTATCTTCGCTTGTCCTTTTTCGGTGACAAGCGTTTACCCCCCCCCCCACCCCCTCCCGAAAAAACACAGAAAATACCCCGGCCCCCCTAGAAAATATCACCCCTACGCAGCTGGTTGGTCTCCAATCCCTTCGGACTTCAGAAAAAGGACTAGAACTCTCAATTTCAGATCTAATGAGCACACTCCAAAGTTTCTGCGACCTTGAGGTGGAGTTATGGACAAGGAAGGGGCAATTGCCCTCCTCTGCAGAATAAATTCAGCTCATTTTGGGGTTTAATGTTATTCTTTACTTTCAGAATAACATCGCAGACCAGAAATGTACCCAGAAATCATAAAGGAGCAGATATCAATTTCACATTTTTTATGCTCGTTTTTAAAAGTTTCTTTTGTACCCCAGCCCCCCCCCCCCCAAAAAAAAAACTTTTGCTGGAAAATACCTTTTTGCTGGCTTTTTGTTGGGAAACTTTTCACGGAGGGGATTACCGCCTAGATTTTAAAAACGTTCAGAAATTAAAGTCTTTTTCAAATGAAAAGTAGAGATGCCTTATTGACTCCGATTGCCCAGCCCTGCTGCCACCTACAACTTTTTTTACATAATTTATGTCTGTTTGTTGTCAGTGAGAATGAAAAAACAGGAATTTTCTCACATTGATGTCTGTTTTCTTGGATGGTTATGTGTGTTGGTCGATTTATTTGATGTTTTTCATGGATGTCAACGGTAATTTATGTCTGTTTTATGGTTTTTGTCAGTGAGAATTTGAAAAACAGGAACTTTGTCACTTTCATGGATTATTGAGTCATTAATCAAATTGTTTTCGGGCAAAGTTAATGACACTTCCTTCCCTTTTCTTGTTCAAGCCAAATGTTATGAGTTTCCGGGGAACACCTGTGCTGTCAGTCATTAATCAAATTTTTTCCAGGCAAGGTTTAATTAATGTCTGACACATGACGTAAAGTTAATTAACGTATTTGGAGTTTTACGAAGAGAATGTCTCCGGGCAAAGTTTAGATCACACATGAAAGATGATGTCATGATTGATTGATTGACATGAAAGGGGTATTAATTTGTTGTTTCTAAAGAGAATTGACTCCCGAGCGAATGTTTTGATCTTAGCAATGAAGAGATTGTTTCACGAAAGGGTTTCTTTGTAATTTGAAATGTGAAAGTACAGAGATGCCAAACAAGAGGAACTCGCTGAAATTACGTTTAGGGATAATTTTGGCGAAACCGTTTTAGCCTTTTTATGGAATTATTTCGGCGAAACAGTTAGAGACATTATAAAAGATGATTTTAGAAAAGGTTTTAGAAGAGAATTTAATGGTAAAACTCTGTGGTCGTTATAATACACAAGGTCCATTTAAACAGCGCTTTGAGGTCCTCTATCTCTACCCCACACGGCTCCAATCCCCCCACCCCAACCCCGAACAAATCCGCCCGTCCTCAAAGTTTCTCTGGGGTTACCAATGGCCCTCGGCGCCCCAAAGGCTCCTGAGACCCCCTTATAATACTTTTTTAAGGCTTTATTATATCTTTTCAGAACAAATTATTATTTTAGGGAATTATTTCGGTGAAACAGTTAGAGACATTTTAAAATATGATTTTTGAAGAGATTTTAGAAGAGAATTTGAGGGTGAAACTCTGTGGTCGTTATAATACACAAGTTCCATTTAAACAGTGTTGTGAGGTCCTCTACCCCAACCCCAAAGGGTTCCAATCCCCCTACCCCAACCCCGAAGGAAGCCCCGGTACGCAAAGGTCCCCCAAGCTCCCAAAGGGCCCCCAGACCCCCAAAGGCCCTCCCCAGACCCCCAAAGGCCCTCCCCGGGCCTCCAAAGGCCCATCTAGCTCCCAAAAGACCACTGGGGTCCCAAAGGCCTTCACCTGGTCCCCAAATGTCCCCCAGGCTCCCAACTGGCCCCGGACCCCCAAAGGCCCTCCCCCTGATCCCCAAAGGTCCACCGGGCTCCCAAAGGACCTATCGGCCCGCAAGGGCCCCCAGACCCCCCAAGGCCCGCCCCCGGTCCCCCCACGACCCTCCCCCGGTCCCGCAAGGTACACCCGGCACCCAAAGGACCAATCGGTCCTCAAGGGCCTCCAGAACCACAAAGGCTCTCCCCGGGCTCCCAAAGGACCACCCAGCCCTTGCTTTAGTTTTAGTTAAAAGTATAGAATGTTTTAGCTTAGAGTCTTAACTTAGAGTTTTTGTTGAAGTTCTAGTTTAGTTTAATTTTAGTTAAGAGTTTGATGTTTTACCTTTGAGTTTCAGTTAGAGTTCTAGTTTAGTTTGGTTTTATTTAATAGTTTGTAGTTTTACCTTAGAGTCTTAGCTTAGAGTTTAAGTTAGAGTTATTGTGTAGTTTAGTTTTAGTTAAGAGTTTAGAGTTTTACCTTAGAGTCTTAGCTTAGAGTTTTAGTTACAGTGGAAGTTTAGTTTAGTTAAAGTTAAGAATTTAGAGTTTCAGCTTAGAGTCAAAGCCTAGAGTTTTACTTAAAGTTATAGTTTGGCTAAGTTTTAGTTAAGAGTTTCGAGTTTTAGCTTAGAGTCTTAGCTTAGAGTTTTTTTTTTGATTTATAGTTTATTTTTGTTTTATTTAAGAGTTTGATGTTTTAACTTTGAGTTTAAGTTGGAGTTATAGTTGAGTTTAGTTTTAGTTAATAGTTTATAGTTTTTATCTTAGAGTCATAGCTTAGAGTTTTTGTTGAAGTTCTAGTTTAGTTTAGTTTTAGTTAATATTTTAGAGTTTTAGCTTATAGTCTTAGCTTAGAGTTTTTGTTAGAGTTCTAGTTTAGTTTAATTTTATTTAATAGTTTGATGTTTTAACTTTGAGTTTCAGTTAGAGTTCTAGTTTAGTTTAGTTTTAGTTAAGAGTTTAGAGTTTTTAGGTTAGAGTCTTAGCTTAGAGTTTTTATTTAAGTTGTAGTTTAGTTTAGTTTTAGTTAATAGTTTAGAGTTTTAACTTAGAGTCTTATCTTAGAGTTTTTGTTAGAGTTCTAGTTTAGTTTAATTTTATTTTATAGTTTAGAGTTTTAGATTATTCTTAGCTTAGAGTTTTTTTTGTTAGAGCTCTAGTTTAGTTTAATTTTAGTTAAGAGTTTGATTTTTTTACCTTTGAGTTTCAGTTAGAGTTTTAGTTTAGTTTTAGTTAAGTGTTTGGTGTTTTACCTTAGAGTCTTAGCTTAGAGTTTTAATTTGAGTTCTAGTTTAGTTTAGTTTTAGTTAAGATTTTAGAATTTTAGCATAGAGTTTTTGGTTAGAGTTCTAGTTTAGTATAATTTTAGCTAAGAGTCTGATTTTTTACCTCTGAAATTCAGTTAGAGTTATAGTTTAGTTTTAGTTAAGAGTTTGGTGTTTTACCTTAATTTCTTAGCTTAGAGTTTTTAGTTAAAGCTCTAGTTTAGTTTAGTTTTGGTTAAGAGTTTAGAATTTTAGCTTACAGTCTTAGCTTAGAGTTTTTTTTTAGAGTTCTAGTTTATTTAGTTTTAGTTAAGAGTTTAGAGTTTTTGTTGAAGTTTTAGTTTTAGTTAATAGTTTAGAGTTTTAGCTTAGAGTCTAAGCCTAGAGTTTATGTTAGAGTTGAAGTTTAGTTTATTAATAGGTAAGAGTTTAGGGTTTTAGCACAGAGTCTTAGCTTAGAGTGTTTGTCAGAGTTCTAGTTTAGTTTACATGTAGTTAAGAGTTTACAGTTTTATCTTAGAGACCTAGCATAGAGTTTTAGTTTATTTTATTTTTAGTTAAGAGTTTAGAGTTTTTAGCTTAGAGTCTTAGTTTAGAGTTTTTGCTAGAGTTCTATTTTAGTTTAGTTTTAGTTAAGAGTTTGGTGTTTTACCTTAGAGTCTTAGCTTAGAGTTTTAGTTAGAGTTCTAATTTATTTTAGTTTTAGTTAATAGCTTAGAGTTTTTAGCTGAGAGTCATAGCTTAGAGTTTTTGTTGAAGTTCTAGTTTAGTTTAGTTTTAGTTAATAGTTTAGAGTTTTATCTTAGAGCCTTAGCTTAGAGGTTTTGTTAGAGTTGACGTTTAGTTTATTAATAGTTAAGAGTTTAGAGTTTTATATTAGAGTCTTAGCTTAGAGTTTTTGTTAGAGTTTTAGTTTAGTTTACATATAGTTAAGATTTTGGAGTTTTAACATAGAGAACTAGCTTAGAATTTTAGTTTAGTTTAGTTTTAGTTAAGAGTTTAGAGTTTTTTAGCTTAGAGTCTTAGTTTAGAATTTTTGTTATATTTCTAATTTAGTTTAGTTTTAATTAATAGTTTGTTCTTTTACCTTAGAGTTTTTGTTGAGGTTCTAGTTTAGTTCAGTTTTAGATAAGAGTTTATAATTTTATCTTAGAGTCTTAGATTAGAGTTTTTTTTTAGAGTTATAGTTTATTTTATTTTTATTTAAGAGTTTATAGTTTTTAGCTGAGAGTCATAGCTTAGAGTTTTTGTCTAAGTTCTAGTTTAGTTCAGTTTTAGTTAAGAGTTTAGAGTTTTAGCTTAGAGTCTTAGCTTAGAGTTTTTGTTAGAGTTGAAGTTTAGTTTAGTTATAGTTAAGAGTTTAGAGTTTTAGCTTAGAGTCTTAGCTTAGAGTTTTTGTTAGAGTTCTAGTTTAGTTTAGATATAGTTAAGAATTTGGAGTTTTACCCTAGTGACTTAGCGTAGAGTGATAGTTTAGTTTAGTTTCATTTAATAGTTTATAGTTTTTTATCTTAGAGTCTTATCTTAGAGTTTTTGTTAGAGTTCTATTTTAGTTTAGTTTTAGTTAGGAGTTTGGTGTTTTACCTTAGAGTCATAGCTTAAAGTTTTGGTTAGATTTAAAGTTTATTCATACTTAAGAGTTTAGAGTTTCAGCTCAGAGTCTTATTTCAGAGTTTTTGTTAGAGTTCCAGTTTAGTTTATTTATAGTTAAGAGTTTTGTGTTTTAACATAGAGACTTAGCTTAGAGTTTTAGTTTAGTTTTAGTTAAGATTTTAGAGTTTTAGCTTAGAGTCTTAGCAGAGAGTTTTTGTTAGAGTTCTAGTTTAGTTTAGTTTTAGTTAAGAGTTTAGAGTTTTAGAGTTTAGAGTTTAAGAGTTTAAGAGTTTAGAGTTTAGAGTTTAGAGTTACCTCACCCCCAGAAAAAACAGCCCGAGGAAAATAATCCCCACGGAAAATATCCCTGAGAAAAGACATGGAAAAATACCCCCTCCCCCGCCACCGAAAGATATCGCAACCTTTTAAATCTGAGAATTACGGCTCCCTGAGCCGTTCAAAAGTCGGCCTAGTTTGTTTGAAGAAAATCCCCCCTAATACTAAACGTTGAAAATGTGAATATTTAGTCAAACATCGAAGCATTGATCTAAGCTATGGTTCTTTTTCAGTTATCCGATAAATAAAAACATGTTTTTAGTCGCATCCTTTTGAATCTGTGAAATCTTTGGAAACTAAACTGCTAACGAGCAGGAAGTGCTTTAAAAAGGGTTAGAGCTAATTATATGCCTTCGCGCTGGAGTCTTGTGTCAAAACAGAGCGGCATTTTCATTAAAAATTGACAGGAGTCAGTGATCGCTTTAGCTGGAAATATAGAAGGAAGGAATTTAACGAAAGGATAATTATTTCTTTTTGTGAGAATTTGATTGTAAAACAATGGTGGGAGGGGGGGGGTTAGGGTAAAAAGAATATATTTTATGTTTTCCATTGATTATAATGATGTTTGTATGGTTTGGGGGGGGGTTTGGGGGGTAAGGCATAGATTTACGTTTTAGCTGAATATACTGGAGGATGTCCATGGAAAATTCGCTTGAAAATAAAAAATGTACTTACATGGTAAATTGCGGCTGCCAAGGCCTCAAGCTCATCAATTATGTTAATTGTACTATACATTGTCTCACAGTACTTTCTGATAATTGAATCACATTGCATGCCCGTTATATACGAAATCTCAAGGTCAAATTGTTATGTAAACAAAGCCCTCTGATTGGCTGAGAAGGAAACACGTGATCTAACTGTTTCCCGGAAACTCATAACATTCGGCTCGAGCATGCACTTGCTAAAAAAAACAACACCCCCCAATACTTTTTCATTTTCCTGGAAAATAATAACATTCACCTCTAGCATGCAGTGGCCCACAACAAAAACAACAACAATAAATCGACCTTCGAAAAAGAAGTTATTGACCCACTTTGATTACGCAATCATTCTCCCTAGGGATTCCATGCCCAAATATGGTGTACTGATAAGAGATACATTCTTTTGATAGCCGAATTTTGTGCTGTCACGACTGGTACCCCCCTTTCTACTCATCAGTAAAAAATTTTGAGTCATTTTGTTGAAAATAGTTCAAACGTCAGATAAAAAAATTTCCGTTGTCGACACAACCCCCCAGGGCCCGGGGGCAGGCAGTGCAAGTTGTGCTCTGGGGGTCTATGTTCTTCTTATGGAAGGGATGCTTGTATAAACTTCAGAGGGCTCATTTGTTTGGAAAGTGAAACTTTGACCCATTTCTTAAGTTTCAAAAGTACACAGAAGGACTTTAGCCCCCCCCCCAATGCCCTTTCTCCCCAATTGCATCAGATGCAAATTTTTAGATAGCCATTTTAAAAATTAGTTCAAAGGTAAGATAGCAAAAACTCAGGTATCGACAAAAAACCCCCAGGGCCTGGGAGCAGGCGTTGTAAGATATACCCTGGGGGCACATAAGGTTCTTCTGGAAGGGATACTCGTATATACTTCAGAGAGGGCTCAATTGACTGGACATTGAATTTTTTTTTGTTCACTTTTATAGTGTCATAAGTGATCGGAGGGCAGCTAGCCTCTCTTCCCCAAGCTCTTTTTCCCCCAAATGCATCATATAAAAATTTAGAGATAGATATTTTTTTATATAATTCAAAGGTCAGATAACAAAACTCCAGTGTCGACACACCCCCCAAGCACCCGGGGGCAGGTGTTGTAAGTTATGTTCTGGGTGCATATATGGTCCTTATGGAAGGGATGCTCATAAATACTTCAGAAAGGGCTCATTTGATTGGACATTGAAAGTTGTAGTTCACTTTTTAAGAGTAAAAAGTGATCGGAGGGCAGCTATCCTCCTCCCCTTACTCCCTTTTCCCTCCAAATGTATCAGATAAAAATTTTGAGACAGCCAATTTGTTATAAATAGTTCAAAGATCAGATAACGGAATTTCAGGTGTCGACACAATCCCCAGGGCTCGGGGGCAGGTGTTGTAGGTTATGCCCTTGGGATGTATATGATTCTTATGGAAGGGACGGTCATATACACTTTAGAGAGGGCTCATTTGTTTGCAAACTGAAAGTACTAGCTCACTTTTTAAGTCAAAATGTACCGTGAGTAATATGTGATATATTTAAAATGCAAAACAAAATAAAATTCTTTCCTTCTAAGGATACTTCCGACATAAATTAAACTTCCCCTAATTAAGCTTAAATCCCGTTTCAAACTTGAGTCTAAATTCTTAATCAGCAAAAGAAAAACTACATTTTAGTCTCAGCCAAACATCGGCACTAATCAAGGAAGACGGTTTTGAAATTCGCGAAAATACTTGGCAATAAAAAGTCACAAGATACAAAGTTCACAGGATGTTTAAGTTATCATTGGAGTATTAATGTTTAGTCAACAAAATATTGAAAATAAATTATTTGATGGGCAGTTAGCATAATGAGTTTAGTTTGCAAACATAAATACAAGGTAGCGGGCCCTCCACAGGAGTTGGTCCAATCATGAAAGAGTTCTTAGCGCGCACAATCAAGACTAGTGTTTTATAATGTTAGACAAGTGTTTTTCGGGTCAATATTCAGAACCCAGGCATTATGATGACAGACCTTATGTTTCTACCATTCTGTGAGCAATTATGAAATTATTATTCTGACTGAAGTGAAGTCTTGCTCATATACTTACGTTGTTGTACACCTGAAATGTATATCACAATAAAACTATTACTTTTCTATTTGTGTTTGTTCATATTATATGCCTGTATCTTATTGCACAGTAGATAACTAGGTCAATTGTACTCCATAGGCAGCGCTCCTAAGGGATCTGATAATCCTACGAAGTTTGAATACGCTCCTGGATTGACGGCTCTCCAGCCTAATTAATCGCCTCACAAGGAAATTCAAACCTAGTACTTTTATCCATTTTTTATTTTCTTCCATAGGAAGTGGCGCGGTCACCCATTTATCTTAATCCCCATTACAAGTAAGTAGATTGTGCATATTGAATTCTACGAGACGTATACACCTTTTCAAATAGAGTGAGTATCCTCTCACATGGCATATTGAATTCTACGAGACGTATAGGAAAACTTTTCTACGAGACGTATACACCTTTTCAAAGAGAGCGAGTATCCTCGCACATGGCATATTGAATTCTATGGAAGCTATAGCTAGGAATTATAACAGCCTTATGGAATTCTATGGAAGCTATACACCTTTTCAAAGAGATTCAGAACTCCCTCACATGGTATTATACTTCTAGTTGGGAATTGCGCAATATATTATGCATATTAGTTTCGGCAGATTTAATCCGGATATGAAGAGTCACCCCCTCCTCAATATAATGCTCTTTACGCAAAAACTGTTAGCACTTTCAAAAAAGCTGTCTATTCTAAATAAAAAGTCCCTGTTTTTTTTCTTCAAATTTTGGTAAACAGGGCCAGTCAATTTTCTCACTATCTGATTAAGTTTAGCATGTTTACAAAAATTTGTTGGTTAAATGGCTTTCTCAAAATTGAGTTATGAATTAACTTTCGAACTATGCCTGAGTACAGTCCAAGGGCCGCACTCAACGTAACAACCAAAAATATAAAAGAAAAATTATACTAAAATGCAGAATTTAAGACTATTTTTTAGCTTTTAAAACAACACTAAGCATTAAAACTTCAACGACGTCAAACAGTTCGTGGTAATGAACTGTAAGTAAGGAGCGCCCGTCCTCAAAAGTAACCTAAATTCGAAAAAACAGAATTTTTGATACCAACAGATATTTAAAAAAAAGAGTCAACTTTTTATGCTGATTTCAAATACATAAATTTCATTAGGTTTAGTCTTACCTATCAGAGGTTACGAGGCTGAGAAAATTTTCCTGATTTTTGAAAAAAAAGGGATAGACACCCCTTAAAAGTCAAGTGATCTTAATAAAAATCACACCATCTGATTTAGCGTATTAGGGAGCCCAAATGATAAGGTTTCAAGCTCCTATCTGTAAAAATGTGGAATTTTCTATTTTTTGCCACGCAGAAGAAAGATCACGGATGCGTGTTTTTATTTCATCGCGACTGACATGCAAAAATTAGCGGCGCAATATAACTAAATTAGCATGCATATATTTAGGGTAATGAGATACAGAAACCTTATGGGTTTCACAATTTTATAGCCTTTATGAACGACGTTTGAAACACAAGGAAGGTCTTGGGAGCTCTATATCTAAGCTCTAATTCTTAAAGCGTTTGTAAATTTTTAAAAGCTTTTCCTTTAAAAATAAAAATTGTTTAATAATTTAGTAAATCGACTTCTTAGATGCTTGCAGTGAATAGTGCTAATTCGTGATTGACCGGTGGGGGGGGGGGCACTTTAATTGTTGATATGGAAGGAGAAAAAAGTTCTTCGCTTACAATGATTTATTTAGTCCAGGTTAACTGCTTGTGTCATTTTTTCAACTTTTGGGGGTTTGGTACTGTGATATTGAAGGGGGCAGTGCCCTCTCATAAGCTAAATAAATTGAAAACTGAAAATGATTTTTATTTTTTAGATTATTGTTGATCAACCTTAGCAGCAAAAACGCGCAAAAATGAATGAAACTCAGGATAACACTGAGACGGGATTAATTGAATCATTGAATACAATCAGATCAACTGTAATTCGTCTCGCGCCCCATTCCGAAGGAGAGAAGTAATCTGCCGAGCTAGCTGTGATTATCGACGTAAGTTTTAAACAGATATTCTGAATATATTTTAATAATTTAGTAAATCGACTTCTTATATGCTTGCGGTAAATAATGCAATTCCTCCCCTCTCATTCTCTCCCCTTTCTCTCTCTCTCTCTCTTTCTCTCTCTCTCTCTGTTCTTGTCCCTGAGAACTGACATGAAAGTAGCAAAAGTGAACACATTGTCACGATAAGTTTCTTAAACGTGACATTGCTCCCAATAAAGACTTACGTAAGATTTTATTTCGTGAGGAGAGGGGAACACATCCTCGATAAAAAACTACATGTAAATAATGAAGAAGACCACGCTGCCTTTCCATCATAAGCGACTGATTACAATCAAAACAATAGGAAAAATTTTTCTGAAGACAATGGAATTCTAAACTTTAAATGAATATTTCACCCCTATGCCTGAGTACGGCCCAAGGGCCGCACTCAACGTAACAACCAAAAATATAAAAGAAAAATAATACTAAAATGCAGAATTTAAGACTATTTTTTAGCTTTTAAAGCAACCCTAAGCATTAAAACTTCAACGACGTCAAACAGTTCGTGGTAATGAACTGTAAGTAAGTACAAGTGCAGTCTGAATTTGTAAATATACATTTTTTGTTCTCTCCGTATTTTTAAAAATAAGGCAAATTTTCTCAAGCCCGTAACTTTTGATGAGTAAAACTAAACTTAAATTTGTTTCTAAAACTATTCTATAATAATCCTATTTTATTTTCTTTCATTAGCATTAACCAAATTAGCAGAATATAAAAGAGTGGTTATAATGCAGAAGTAGCAAATAGCTTATCATACTTTTCTATAGATCTATAAACCTTACCTGTAATTTCTCTTTTAAGCAAGATGTTTTCTAATGCAAAAATCCATTATCTAATTAAACAAACTCTATATAAACAAACCACTATTTCACAGTTGGCTGTTGAACGAACATCCTTAAACTAAGATGTTTGCAGTTAGCTTTGTGCATATTTAGTTCCTATCAAAATAATCCATCGGAAAGGTTGAAAATTTGAATGTTAATCTGACAGGTAAAAAATGAATGCTAATCGCTCGTTACAAATTAGTCCAAATAACCGGATGTTTTTATCTTAGAGATGAAGAGATATTAACACGGGAAAGGGGGTTCTTAATAATTTCAAATGTGACAGCGCAGGGATGTCAGAAACAAATGGAACATGCAGAAATTACGTTTAGAGATCATTTGGGCGAAACCGTTTTAGGCATTTTAGGGAATTATTTCGGCGAAACAGTTAGAGACATTTTAAAAGATGATTTTAGAAGATGTTTTCGAAAAGGATTTGAGGCTGAAACTCTAGGGCCGTTATAATGCACAAGTTCTATTTGAACAGTGTTGTAAAGTCCTCTACCCCAACTCGAAAGGGCTCCGATCCTCCTACCCCAACCCCGAAGGAAGCTCCCGGTCCCAAAAGGCCCCCCCCCCCGGATCTAAAAAGAACCATCCAACATTTTAATTGCACTTTAATTGTTGATATGGAAGGAGAAAAAAAGTTCTTCGCTTACAATGATTTATTTAGTCCAGGTTAACTGCGTCCAGCACTTCAATCAAATCCGTCGCCAAGCGACATAGGAAAATTCAGATTGTCGAGAAAGTTACACCAACACCAGCAACCAATGTATGGGATTCTTGCCCATTAACCGAGGCTGAAGAGCAATGCTTCATAGAACATACTGCCTCGGTTGAACGATTACAATCAAGAGGGACAAGCACTAGAGTTGGATCCCTATTTTGCATTTATTTATTCTGAAAATTTTTTTTTTTTTAATAAAACTATTAGTTTTATATATCATTCTCTTGTTCTAACTTATCCTCTAGGAATAAAACTTCATTTTCCTAACTAAAACAATATATATTTTTAACATGTTCAGTTGCCATTATGAAATACATATGCCAATGTAACTTTTTTTTCTTCTTTTAATTGTTCAGGTGGTGGGACAATGACTATGATAAATTGACATAGTTTATCAAATTTATAAAAATAATGGTTATTTCACATAAAAAATAAAACCTTTTTTCTACAGATTAATGAAATAGCACCGCTATTGGATGATGAAACATCAGCATTTACAGGACCAATTATATCACCACCAATGGAGTTCAGAAACGAACCTACATTAGTTGTAGATAATATGGAATGGCATAGAGGTTTTCTTAACGATATTTTTGGGGACATAGCTAGCCTAGACGATTTAACTTGTGATATTGACATGATAGAGGATCCGGACTGGGTAAATAGATTTATGCATGAACATTTAGATGATGTTAGTAGTGCAACTGAACCGGATTCCCATATGGAAATTACGTCACAGGACAGTACAGGCTGGCTTGATCAATTGTCTCCAAACACACTGGAAGACATGCTAACTAGCCTAGGGGACTTTGTCATCTCCATCTAATGTAATTGAACAGACGGGGGATGGTGTTATTGACAATTCTATGTCAACCCCCACCAACATTCCCCTTAATGATACACCTAGTGCTAATAATAGTAGTAGTAATACAACAATGGAAGTTGTTGGATCTAATTTTTCCGGGGATATTTTTGACGATAGTTTTACTATTAGTGAATTGAGTCCTGTGCAAATAGGTGCAGGACATGAAAATAGTGTCATGTCCCCGGAATTACGTGAATTTTATTTGTTAGAGTCTGCTCTAAGTCACTTACAAACATATAGGGTAGATTTTAACCCTCCCGAGGAAAAAGTGGTTGACGGGAGCATTATTTTAACTGGCCCTGTGAATGTTCTCCATAGCTACATCGACAGAATTCGAGCACAAATTGAGATTAAGATTCAGAATTGGGGGGGGGGGGTCAAGAGGGGGTTAAAGCATCAGTGAGTCAAAAAGTTTATTTACAAAAGGGGACATCCGGGGATATTTTTTATTTTCATTTAATAACTGGCAACGGGACTTTTTACCCAGGTCTAAATGAATGTGAGAATAACTATTTCAACCGGATAAATAAATTAATATAAACTTTGGAGACGTTTGATGCGAGGGGAAGCTCACAATATTATGCATTGAACACATGGATCTGAATCTCAGTAGATTTAAATAAAACTTTATTTTAAGGGGATGGCGGGGTAACAAAATAAAATGCCACCCAGATTTGTCGGCTACCAAAGGGGTTCAAGGTTTCAGATTTGACACAGGGCTGCAATGCTTTAAATATGCATTTTTAGCAGCAGCCCATAAAACATTATATAATGAGTCAACAATGAAAAATCTCGACAGCCTTGCACGTAAAGGCGGAAAAAATTTCCCTAAAGTAAATTTTGATTGTTTAGAGGGGAAGTATCCGGTGTCCTTGAAAGAGATAACCATATTTGAAAAAGCAAATGAAAATCTTGGGTTGGGGGTGGTTGTTCTCCAGTATGACACGGAATTTGTAACTGGGGGAAAGAAACCAAATAAAAAAGGGGTTTTGTATTCAGTTACGACACCGATTGTATATAATGTTAAAAATTGGGTTTGGGTTATTTACAAGCCCCCCAAAGATGTAAATTCCTTTGGTCATTTTTTCCCCGTTACAGCAATAAGTCGACTCTTATCCCAAAGCAAGAACAAAGGAGAATGTCTCTATTGCCCCATGTGCCTTTCCTCATTTAGATCTGAGCGAACATTCTCAGACCACATGAGCCATTCCAAAATTCATGGCAATCAAAGAAGAGAAATGCCGGCGGAAGGCAAAGATACTTTACAATTTAAAAATTTCCAAAATTCCCTGCTACAAGTTGATAAAATCTTTGGATTGTGAATCAAGACTAGTGGAGGTATCAGACCCATCAAGGCCAAATATAGTCAAGGAACACAAACTAGTTGCGTGTTCCTATGTCCACGCCCGTCGTGATTACAATAATAAAATTCAGTTAAAAAAGTTTTTTTGGCTATGGATAAGGAGGGTAGTATGGAAAAGTTATTGATATCTTTAATAAAAACAGCAAACAGCGCAATTTCACGATTGCGTCACACCAACTACCCAATGACATTATCAGATAAGGAGCAACTGGCACTAGAAAAGGGGGAAATTTGTTGGGTTTGTAGGGGTGTTCTTGCCCAAAAAGATGCGGTCCAGGATCATAATCACCTTATTGATCCCAAGTCAAAGGGAAAAAGTAACTTTCGGGGGTGGGCTCAAAATTCATGTAATTTAAAAATTAAACAGCACCTCTTTCTTCCGGTTTTTATACTTAGCTCTAACTACGATCTGAAGTATGTGCTACCAGCAATGGCATATCTTCAAAGAAATGGAACAGTGGATGATGCATGGTTGATAGACAGCTTTTCCTACAATATCATTCCTAAATCATCGGAAAAGTTGCTTGTTTTGGAATTTATGTGGAAATTTGTTGAAGCCGACGTTGAGTACACGAATAAAATTCGCTTTTTAGATTCCTAGTTTTTCCCCAAATCATTGAGCGAATTAATTCAAGTAGAGAAAAACGATGACGGCTGCAACGCTTTCTCCCTTCTCAAGCAACAATTTCCAAATGATTTATATGATTTGTTGACGGTCGAGAGCATATATCCTAATGACTATTATTATTCCGTGTCGAGATTCGCCGAGGAAAATATTCCGTTAATTGAATCGTTTTACGACAGTCTTCACGATCGGATTTACATCCCCGATGAATACAGTTTTGATAAAAAAAGTGTGGGCAGTGGGAGGGTGTAAAAATGGTTTTAGCCATTACGAGCTGTATTTATCGAGTGATGTGTTAACTTTTAAGCACATTATTCGTAAAAATACGGACACAATCAATGAAGTTCTTTATATTGATTTTGACTATAATTTTCATCTCCTCATCTGGTGATGGCTCTCATCCTAAGAATTAACGTGGGCAAAATCTGGCTATTTACTGATTTCTATCAGCACCTGTTCAGAAGACGGGGACAAAATCGGATGCAGTTTTCCTTGATATGAATTCTGTCTACCCCTCGGCCATGTCCTATTATGCGCTACCTTGTTGTGACTATAAATGGCTCATTGACCCTCAACCTCCCCATTTCCCCAACATTGACGACGACAGTGTTGAGGAGAATGGACCGGTTGGATGGTTTTTTGAAATTGATGGGGAGATACCAGTTGAGCTTCACTATTCAGTAAAGGATTTTGTTTTCCCTTGCATCAATAGACCTGTGACTAAGTACTCTTTGAGCCCTCGCAATAGGCATTTAGTCGAGGTGGACGGATTGCATTGGTCACCTTCAAAACAAAAACTTATTGCTGACCTTCTGCCCAAAAAATATAGTTGTACATCATGTGACTTTAAAATGGATGTGCAACAACGGTTTCAACATCACAAAGGTTCAAAGAGCACTCCAGTTTAGTCAAAAACCCTATCTGAAAACGTTTGTTGACACTTTTGTCAACAAACGTTCTGCAGCGCAGACGAAAGCCGAAAAAGAAATTTATAAACTTATTTTGAATTCGGCTTTCGGCAAAATGTGTGAATGTTCGCAATAGGAATCGTTGTGACGTCGTGACCGATCCCGAATAATGTGCTCGAATTATTGCCGATCCAAATTACACTTCCTTCACAATCATTGGTCCAGACATGGTACTATTAAATAGGAAAAAAAGACGCATTGTCTTTAATAAAAATATTGCTGCAGGCAGTGCGATCTTGGAGATCTCTAAAAAGCTCATGTTGGAATTATACTACAATGTGGCTAGGGTACAGTGGCCGGAAAAGGGGCAAGTAGAGGTCTGCTACTGGGATACAGATTCTCTACTGTTAAAAGTAAAAACCCAAAATATAATTGATGATTTGGCACACGGTGAAATTATCAGCTCACGGATGGACTACACCGATTGGAGTGGTCTTTACCCAGAGCTAGTGAAACGTCGGGCGCCAATCAGCATTTATTTTTTAAATCAGAAACGGGAAGTGACATGATTTACAGTGGTATGTTTGTAAGTCCGAAGGTGTACTTTATACAGACACACGAAGAAGAAATCAAGAAACGTTGCAAAGGAGTACCCACGCACTATATGGATAAGAATTTCGACATGGACATTTATAGGAATTGTATTGTTCCAAAATACAATTCCACGAGCCAAATTGCTGGCAATTCGTTCATTGAACTACAGGAACTTTACTGTAAATGTAGAAAAAATTGCCATGAGTACCGTCTCCGACAAGGTCTATGTTTGTCAATACGGTGTGACTAACCTCCCCCTTGGTCACTATTTAACTTCAGACCGGACCGAATGTGTTATCCATAGGGAAAGTCTCGGTTTGAATAAAGTCCAGTACATTTTTCCTAAAACCTTCGGGGGGGGGGGGCATCGCGGCCTTTGGGGGGGGGGGGGGCTCGTGGCCCGGGGAGGGGGGGCGGCTGCCAGCGGGAGGGGGGCGCACCGTCACTATCAAAGTTATCTCTTTTTAACTTAGAGCAGATTTTTTTTTGTAAATATACATGTCTCATTCAAAAAAATTGATATTATTTCAAGTGCTTTGTTCTAATGTTGTATTTTTTTCTATAGATAAACAAAAAAAGTGTATTTATTTAACTTTTTTTCTCTCTGTGCTTATGTAAATGTTATATTTTTTTTATTATATATAAATTTAAAAAAAGTGTATTTTTTTATGTTTAATGTGTTTTTTGTTTTTTTTCAATGTAGTATTTTTTTTAAGTATTGTTACTTTTTTTATGCATATAATAAAAAAGAATATGATTCTTTTATTCGTATTCTTCTTCTTATTATTCTTGAACGGAGTAGGGGAAATTATTTAGTCATTAGACAACTATGGTCTACAGTTAGTTGTCCAGGTGAACTGTTGAAAGGAACATGTTTCAATTTAAAACACCATTCAGATCGTTTCTGTGTGGGCACACAATGTCGGGCAAAACATCACTCTTAACTAAAATAAATAAAAATTGCTATAATATGTATGTGGAAAAGCTGAAAAAAATCTACTATTGTTACAGTGTTTGGCAGGAGTCATACGATAAAATACAAGCAAACGCTCCCACCAGGGTTTTTGTAAAGATACAATACATACAGGGACATGGTATTTTCAGTATTATTGAACCAAACTCTTGGCTGAGAATTGACGATCTGGCAGAATCTATTTAACAATGGTCCCAGGAAATGCTACAACTGTTCACTGTTCGCTCTCATCATGAACAGATTTTCGTTAGTCTGGTTCTACAGAATCTCCTTCATCAGAGCAAATGTAGGCGAACACTTACATTGAACTGCACCTACTATATCATCTACAGAGTTGTTCGTGATTCTAGCTCGCTAATAATCCTCAATAAACAAAACTATCCTGGTGCCCCTATATTTTTGCTCTCAGCATACAATCAGGCAACTAATAAACCCCACGGTTATATCCTATTGGATCTTAATCAAAATACACCCAAGGATCTGCGTGTAGTTACAGATATTTTCGACAATGAAATTACAGTATATCTCCCCGTGAACACTAAAAAGACCTATTAGTCGCTATCATGACACTGAAGAAACTACATGAAAATAGGCATCTGTTTTCAGTTCTAAGCACTTCAAAACCTCCGCTTAGGAAAGCCATACTCCAACATGGTATTGACAATGATTTCATTAATCTAATATCTGAACTTTGTTTAAATTTTACCGAGGGTAATGTTCAACTGCCAGAATTAGTTAAGCAACAGGCAAAGCAACATCGTTCTACTGTACGTACATTGGCCTCTAAAAAGAAAGGAAAGAATTTTAAAAGGAAACAACTTCTTCAGGCGGGCGGTAGCTTTTTCACACTTTTGCTGCCAATAATTGCAGGACTTGTAAATAGTTTTCTCTAGTGAGAATGGCAAAACCCTATAAATTGACTCCAATAGAACTCGCTCTCTCACCCGTGGAACACTTTGAGAACAATCTGAGTAAATTCCTTGACAATGAAAATATTGAGGATGGTAAAAAACTGCTTTTACTTCAAGATGCACTTCGCCGGGTGGCCAAACACAAGTCCTATCGGTTGAAGCCCACTGCTGGTATTGATCGCAAAAAAGAATCATCTCCTCAAGTCTGCTGGAAGACAATTAAAGAAGAAGGAATTGGATTCAATTGTATTGAGAAATGGAAATCTAGTGCCCCACTCGTATCGTGAACAAAGTAAACGACTCCTAACTTATCTCTTGGAAATTGGCCAAGATCATATTCAAGTTGAGAGCAATGGGAAAGGGACTATAATTCAGGGCAAGAGCTATAATCTACTTGATTTGATCTATGACATGGTTACAAATCGTAAAGGACTATTATCATTTGACGCTCATCTATACAACTTTCTAAATACATTAAACTTCCCTAAAAGTCTTATTAGCAATATTCAAATTCTAAAAAAAATAAATGAACATGCATCATCATCATCAACAACATTGATACCTTTAAAATATGAACATGAAGAAGAAGAAGAAGAAAAAGAGGAAGAAGATTTCAAATCAATCTTGGAAAATACTAGCACACCTAGTGGAAAAAACTTGACAATGGTGGCGAGGAAAAAGCGATAACGTTTCATGTCACCATCACCATCCAGTATACAAAAGGGTAGCGGACGTTACACAACGTGTTTACGTTCAAAATAGTAGAAGTTCTGAAAGGTGTTTATGAAAATATTGGTGAGGTGGGGAGTTTAGTCACGGGTGTTCACACTAAAAGTGTACAAGACTATCTACAAAATGAATCAAGTTACACTCTGCATAGAAATCATAGACTTCGTGCTAATTAACTTTGAATAACTAAAGCCTTTCCCCCATCGTATATTATGCAATCACATCTCATAACTCTAGGTGAGATTCAACGACGTCACAATACACCATACAAGTACATTCTACTTGCAATCAGTGTTTTTTGTCGCTGTGCATATGCAATTCCATTGCGATCAAAGAGAGGTGTTGAAGTTGCTCAGGCAATTGAAAGTATTCTCGAACAGAATTCATATAAAAAAGTTCAAACGGATCGTGGTAGTGAATTTGTTAATCCCCATGTTGCAAAAGTACTAGAGAAATATAGTACACTGCTCTATCAGAGTCACAGTCCTATAAAGGCTGCATTGGCCAAACGATTGATAAGAACTATTCGACTTTTAATTTCAAGATATTGTACATTAAAAAATGCATCGGCTTTTATTCATAAAAGCCGATAAAATCATGTTGATTTATAATCAACGACCTAATTGATCATTGTCCAACTCAACCCCAACGGAAGTTCATATTCTGATCATGATACAATTGACACCATTCTTAAACAGTATTCCAATGAAGCGATTGTCAAGAAGAAAAAAAATTCAATGTTGGTGATACTGTTCGAATTAATAGAACAACTAATGTTTTTGAAAAGGAGACTTACTTGTGGTCCACAGAACTTTTTAAAGTGGCAAAAATCCTATACACTAAACCCATAACTTATCGCCTGAGTGATACCAAAGATGAAGAGATTCTCGGCGGCTTTTATGACTATGAACTGCAAAAAGTTAAAAATGATAGTGAAATCTATCAAATTGAAAAAGATATTAAAGACTCGTAGTCGCAGGGGTAAGAAGCAGTTACTTGTTTGGTGGCTAGGATACAACTCTGATTTTGATTCTTGGATCGGTGTTGAAAATATTGACAATTCCCAATGATTTCTATGTAACTTTCATGTCCAATGTTTCCGATCCTCTCTACAACCACTTGAATACGACAAATGATTTTTGGACAAAACTATCCCCCGCCATCAAATTTTACGGTGCGTATGAAGTGGCTCTTGTCGACCGTATTCTCGAAAACACATATGATATTCTGAGAAAGAATCATGTATATGACTTGAAGATTATACCATTCGATTCTACACTCTTTACCGACTATGAATGAGCTCAATCACTTAAATCTAGTGAATAACCACATTCCAAACTGAAATATATTGAATATGATAATATGGGAGATTTGTGTAGTGAAATCAATAGAAAAATCTCATATCGTAGGAATGGTACATTCCGTTTTAATTATTCATTGGAACATGATAGGATTTACATTACCTCACCTGTTGATACTGAAATAATTATTCTCAGTGATAATCTGAGAGACGTTCTTGGATTTAAACAGAATACGATCAATGGGAAAAATGCTGGCACCGTTTACGGGATGGATCAAGTTATTTTTGCTGATTATCCACCTGGTTTCGCCTCGGACTCATGCATATTTCTCTATGCATCCTTTGTGGAAACATCGAGAGTTGATAGTTCAAATATCCCCCTCCTACGTGTTCTTGAACGCAAAACAACTCATGAACTTGTTCATCAGTTTAATATAAAGCATCTTCAGTATGTTCCTGTAAACACTTCGTATTTGGAACTTTGTCAGATAACACTAAGAAGTAAATTGGGTGATTCTTTAGCGATAAAAAAAGGTTTAGCAGTGATTACATATCATTTTCGACCCATTGTCAGCGACAGCACAATCACCTAAAATGAACAATAGAAGAATTCCATTTGTCTGTCCCGATATCGATTGTTATGTTGATGCTTTGAGTCCACGTCAAATAGGCAATGGATTCGACTACTACAAGGGTCGTACTACAATGTCTGGCTATGGTCTTGGTAGTTGGTTTGCTAGGCTATTTCGTTCTGCACTACCCCTTGCCAGAAAATATCTTGTACCTACTGCATCAAATTTTGCTGCCTCCAAACTACAGGACTGAGGGTCAGGCAAGAATTTCAAGGAGAGTGTTAAACAAAATATTAGATCTTCAGCAAGAGCCGTTGGCGAGCACTTAAAATCTCGACAAAATGGGGATGGAGTGAAAAGGATGCGTGCACGTCATTCACTCATCAGTTTCCACCCGGGCGGGAAGCGAAGGACATCAACAAGGACTTTGAGGAATAAAACAAGGAAGACCAATAAGCAGAAGAAGAAAAAGAAAAAGATTGTTAGATCAAAGAAGGGTTTCTTCTCTTAGGATGACTTATCTCCCCCACAAGGAATCATATCCATCAATCAGTTCCTCATTGAATCTATTCAATGCTGAAAATGTTGATGTCAGTGTCAAGTATGGCTACTATGAACAATTTAACCCCTAACAACCTCTCTCGGAAAATATACACTATCAAAAATTTTTCAGTGAAGATTATTTTATTGATTTGTCATCAACATTTATTGACTTAAATTTTGTGGTGAAGAAAAAATCAGATAATACAACTCCAAATTCTGGCAATGGTCTATCATACGAAAACTGTATTCTACAAAACCTATTCAAACAAATTAATGTATTTATTAATGGAACATTGGTGAGCACTAGCAATAATTTATCAAACTATGCAAGCTACATAAAATTTATGATGATGACACCAAAGGCATACAAGGAGTTGAGAGGACAATCATTGGGCTATGAATATCGATCAGGTGTTGTTACTGACGGTGAGTTGACTACTGCAGTGAACCAGGAGTATCATCTGGTTGGAAAATTAAATCATGAGATATTCAATATATCCCAATGGCTACCCCCCAATGTCAAGATTGACATAAAGTTACAGATGGCCCCATCGAATTTCATTTTGAGAAAAACACTTCCTGCAGCACCCGATGCAAATGTCATTATCACATCGGCAATTCTCCACGTCCGAAAACAACAGGTTATGAGCTCTGTTGCATTGGCAGTGGAAAAGCTAAGAGCCAATGGTAACAACATTTAACTTCTTGTCCCTCATACGATCACCAATCAACGTCACATTGCCACCGTTTCTCGTAGCTAGAGCGATTCATCATTTATCAATGGAGAGATCCCATCAAAATTGGCTTTGGTCTTTGTGAAGAGTGGCAGTGCCGCTGGATCCTGGACTGAATCGCCCCATGATTTTAATTTTTTCGGTCTATCTAGCCTTGCGTGCAAAGTGAATGGTATTCCACTGTACACTCTATCATTTGACAGAAAATCCTATAGAACTCTGTACGAGTTGACCATGCAATCCCTAGATCATGACTCTTAACTATTTGAAAATGGAACAACCGATTCAATGTTTTCAAAAAATCATGGGATTATTGTTTTGGACTTGTCAGGGACTCAGGATATGAGCATAGTAAAAACAGGGAATGTACGTTTAGAGTGTACATTTGCCGATGCTCTGACTGAGAGTATCACGCTAATATCACTGAGTCAATTTGAAACCTATTGGGAAATCACACACGACGGCAGTGTTCTACTAGACCTACCACCATGAACACAAACCAACTAATCAACGCATTTAGTATGGATCCATACATGGCCCAGTACAAGTCCTATTGCATACCTTCGGACTTCATTGAAAAAATTCCAAGCGTTAACAATATCCTAATCATTGTTAATAGCAGTCCATCGACTTTGAAGACCGGTCATTGGCTATGCATCTTTCAAACAGCGAAGAATATTGAATTTTTTTATCCTCTTGGCCTATCGTATAAATTATACACTCCATAAATCAGAAACTTTATTGAAAGCAGTGGGAAAACCATTATTCAAAATCAACGAAGAGTACAGGATTTAACGACTAAGACATGTGGCTGTCATGCACTACTCTTTTTCATGTTCAGATGTCGTGGCTATACCTACAAGCAGTTTCTTAACATCTACGTTGACTTACCTCGATTGAATGACTTTTTAGTGGAAAATATACTTACAAGCGTATTTAATGTTGATTTTAGTGCCCTAAGAATAAAATATTCTAAAAATGTATGTGAAATTGTTTATTAATAAAAAAAATTTATATACATAATGAAACGACTTTTCTACTCTTTAGATTTCATCTGCTACTAGTTATTTGTCGACAACAAGTAGTGCAGGTAGATTATCTGAATTCACAGTGTACTGATCCTGATGTACTGCAATGTCAGGGTCACATTTTCTACAGTAGAGCGTGACTTCACTCTTGTCATATCTCTTTGTATAGTCAATGATACTATTCTCATTCATTCTATAGAATTCGTGTTTCAATTTGCTTATTTGAAGATATTTCACAAACAGTGTCCTCAAGTGTCGAATCACATTCCGTCAGAGCCAAATAAAAAACAGTGGGCTTATAATCATAACACCCATTGTCTTCACAACGATGACGTAGAAACCATGTTCTTTTGTTGTTCCAACAGTTGAATCGTTGACCCGGTTCCTCCTCCCAGAACAATCTAAAACCACGACGAGACCAATCTCGTAGCAATAAACTAAAATCAAGGTTAGGATTCTTTCCAATAATACCGGGATATGTATTCTCCCACTGATTACATTTATCATAGTGACAATTGGAACATAGGTGGCCTCCAGGATGAGATTCACACACCTCTTCAAGACAGGAATTACAACCTTTAATTTGTACAGCATATCCTCTATGCAATTTACACGGTTTGCATAATCTACACTTTTCATCATACTCATCAATCATTGTGCAATTCTCACATGATGACCAGCTGCCCAGTGTGTACATACATAGGGGACATGTATGGAACATTTTGTTATGTGTTGTCACTCTCACTGCCACAATGAAACTGAGCTAGCAACAACAAAAATTGTCTGAGAGAGAGAGAGGAGTAAATCATCCTTGAGCACCATCTTTCTTATGAAAAAAGTCCTAAAATTCTAAACTAATGTTTAAAAGCATATCCACAATATCATTTTGCCGTGTCGTGATCAATATATCAATAAATTGTGTAAATGCATTCGGACCACGACGTAGAAGCTTCACACAATAGTATAATGATGGAGAATCAGTTTTCATTATATCGACAAGCATTCCCCGAGAAAATATCTTTCTTTGAATAGACAGCTCTAGAAAATCGTCATCTAGAATCAAACGTTTTTCCATAAGAACTAGATTCCCCATGATTCACTCTTTCTCGAATCTATCCATTTTTTTTTGGTCCTAAAACTTTCACAACCAACTTCAGACTAACCAGAATTTTTTATACTCTAAAAAATATACGCTAGTCTACTATAGAAAGAAAAATACCATTGATTGAGAAACAATTTTATTGAACATAATTACAATAATAATATTCACTGATGCATTTTTTTTCTCATCAATATATTTCGATAGGACATCTAATGCTGACCAAAGTTTATTTATATGGAGAATATTCACTTTTCCAGCAAAACATAGCTGCTCCTCCTGTTTAAATTTGCTTAATGATATCACGTATCTTGCATACATAGTGTCCCATTCAAGACATAGTCAACAGCCAGTAGTTATTTCCACAGCCACATTGGGTACTCGTATATCGTTGCTGCTGTTGTCGGCTCCATCATTAATCTCCAATAATGTAAATGCACCACTCATTTTTCTCTACTAATATCTTCTCAAATAAACTATTCTCTTTGAATTCAATTCTCTTACTAAAATGAATTGTAAAGAAAACTATTCCTTTTATTCAAATCCCAATCACCAATCAAGTTATACTCACTCTCTTTGAAAAGGTATATACGTCCCGTAGAAATATTTACCTATATATCCCATAGAAGTATAAGGCCATGTGAGGGAGTTCTGAATCTCTTTGAAAAGGTGTATAGCTTCCATAGAATTCCATAAGGCTGTTATAATTCCTAGCTATAGCTTCCATAGAATTCAATATGCCATGTGCGAGGATACTCGCTCTCTTTGAAAAGGTGTATACGTCTCGTAGAAATGTTTTCCTATACGTCTCGTAGAATTCAATATGCCATGTGAGAGGATACTCACTCTATTTGAAAAGGTGTATACGTCTCGTAGAATTCAATATGCACAATCTACTCAAGTAGTGTAATCTTTAGCGGCACGAGTTTGCATCGAACCAATGGTTCAAGGTAAAACCTAAGCGGCACAAGGGGAGCAATTCCATAACAGCGCCGTTGGCGCGATCCTTAATAATACAGCTTGACTCCTTAATGGCACAAGTGACACGGTCACAGGTGGTACAGGGCCGACACACAAAAAATCCCCCCGGCAGAAAAGGAGATCGGAGAGCAACTACCTCCCCCTTCCCGTCAGTTTTCCCCAAATTCAGATGAAAATTTTGAAATAGCCATTTTATTAAAAATAGTTAAAATGTTCGATAAGAAAAATTAACTTACAAATGCCTCAGGGCATTTGTAACTTATGTCCTTGGGGCATATATGATACCTATGGAAGGGATGCTTGTATAAACTTCAGAGAAGGCTCATTTGTTTGGAAAGTGAACGTTCTAGTTCACTTTTAAGAGTCAAGAAAGAACGGACGGCCCCGTGCCCCCCCCCCCACACGCCCTTGTTTTCCCCCAAACCAATCCGGTAAAAAATTTGAGATAGTCAATTTTTTTAAAATAGTTCAAACTTCTGATAGCAAAAACTCCGATGTCGACACAACCCCCCGGACCCGGGGGCAAGCTTCGTTAGTTATGCCTTGAGGACAAAAATAGTTCTTATGGAAGGGATGCTCGTATAAACTGCAGAAGGCTCATTTGTTTGGAAAGTGAAAGTTTTAGTTCACTTTTAAGAGCCAAAAGAGATTGGATGGCAACCAGCCCCCCCCCCTCTCGACACACGCCCTTGTTTTCCCCAAAACCAATCCGGTAAAAAATTTGAGATAGTCATTTTTTTAAAATAGTTCAAACTTCTGATAGCGAAAACTCCGGTGTCGACACAACCCCCAGGACCCGGGAGCAGGCATCGTCAGTTATGCCTTGGGGACAAAAATAGTTCTTATGGAAGGGATGCTCGTATAAACTGCATAAGGCTCATTTGTTTGGAAAGTGAAAGTTTTAGTTCACTTTTAAGAGCCAAAAGAGATCGGATGGCAACTAGCCCCCCCCCTCGACACACGTCCTTGTTTTCCCCCAAACCAATCCGATAAAAATTTTGAGATAAGACATTTTTTTTAAATAGTTCAAACATCAGATAACAAAACTCCGGTGTTGAAACAACCCCCAGGGCCCGGGGACATGCGTTGTCAGTTATATATTGGGGGCATATATGGTTCTTATGGAAGGCATGCTCGTATAAACTTCAGAGGGGGCTTATTTGATTGGAAATTGGAAGTTTTAGATAACTTTTTAAGAGTCAAAAGTAATCGGAGGGCAACTAGCCCCATTCCCCGAAGTCCTTTTTTCCAAATGCATCAGATAAAATTTTGAGACAAATATTTTGTTAAAAATAGTTCAAAGGTCAGATAACAAAGCTCCGGTGTCAACTCAGTCCCCTAGGGCCCTGGGGCAGGCTTTGTAAGTTGTGTAAGAGGGCATATATTTTTCTTATGGAAGGGATGCTCGTATATACTTCAGAGAGGGCTCATTTGCTTATGCATTGAAAGTTGTCGTTCAACTTTTAAGAGCTAGTCTCCTCTCCTTCTCACACTTTTCCCCCAAATTCATCAAATAAAAATTTTTAGCGTCATTTTGCTGAAAATAGTTCAAAGGTCAGACAAAAACATTTCCGTTGTCGATACCCCCCCCCCAGGGCCCGGGGGTAGGCATTGTAAGTTAAGCTCATTGGGTATATATGCTTCTTATTAAAGGTATGTATAGACTTCAGAGAGCGCCCATTTGTTTGGAAAGTGAAAGTTGTACCCACTTTTTAAGAGTCAAGAGTGACCAGAAGGCATTTATCCTCCCCCTCCCGCGCCCTTTTTCCCCTAATGCGTCAATTAAAATTTTGAGATAGCCATTTTGTTACAAATAGATCAAAGGTCAGATAACAAAATTTCCGGTGGCGAAACAACCACCCAGGGTCCGGAGACAGGCTTCTTATTGAAAGAATGCTCGTATGTACTTCAGAGAGGTCTCATTTGATTGGAAATTGAAAATTGTAGTTCACTTTTTAAGAGTAAAAAGTGATCGGAAGAGAGCTAGCCTACCTCTCCTCTTGCCCTACTCCCCCCAAATGTATCAGATAAAAACTTTGAGACATCTATTTTGCTAAAAATAATTTAAAGATCAGGTAACAGAATGTCAGGTGTCGACACAAACCCCAAGGGCCCGGGGGAAGGCATTGTAAGTTATGCTCTAGGGGAATGTCTGGTTCTTAGTGAAGGGATGCTCGTAAAAACTTCAGAGAGGGCTCATTTGATTGGAAATTGAAAGTTCTCAATCACTTTTTAAGAGTAAAAAGGAATCGGAGGGTAACCTGCCCTCCCCCTCCACCCTTTATTTTCCTCAAACCCATCCGATAAGAACTTTGAGACAGCTATTTTGTTAAAAATAATTTAAAGATCAGGTAACAGAATGTCAGGTGTCGACACAACCCCCAAGGGCCCGGGGGAAGGCATTGTAAGTAATGCTCTGGGGGAATGTCTGGTTCTTATTGAAGGGATGCTCGTAAAAACTTTCGAGAGAGCTCATTTGATTGGAAATTGAAAGTTCTCAATCACTTTTTAAGAGTAAAAAGAGATCGGAGGGTAACCTGCCCTCCCCCTCCACCCTTTATTTTCCTCAAACCCATCCGATAAGAACTTTGAGAGAGCTAGTTTTTTCAAAACAGTTCAAAATGGTTTTTCATAATTATGCCAAGGGGCCATATATGGCTGTTATGGAATGAATACACGTATATTTCAGAGATAGCTCATTTGATCGGAAATTGAAAGTTCTAGTTCAATTCTTAAGATTCAAAAGATATCAGAGGGCAACTATTCCCCACACGCCTTTTTCCCCCAAATACATCCGGTAAAAGTTTTGAGATAAAAATTTTGTTAAAAATAGTTCAAAGGTCAGATAAAAAAACTCCGGTGTCAATACAACCCCCCAGAGCCCAGGGACAGGCGTTGTAAGTTAAGCCCTTGGGGCATGCATGATTTATATGGAAGGGATGCTTGTATAAACTTCAGAGAGGGCTTACTTGATTGGAAATGGAAATGCCTAGCTCACTTTTAAAGAGTAAAAAAATATCAGAGGGCAACTAGCCCTCCCCCCTCCTTCCACGCTCTTTTTTCCTCAAACCCATACGATAATAACTTCAAAATTTTGTGATAGCCATTTCTTTATAAATAGTTCAAAGATCATATAGTGAAATCTCCGGGGTCAAAACAGCCCCCCAGGGCCCGATGGCAGGTGTTTTAAGTTATACCCTAGGGGAATGTATGATTCTTATGGAAGGGATGCTCGTAGAAACTTCAGAGAGGGCTCATTTTCTTGGAAATCGAAACTTCGAGTTCAGTTTTTGGGAGTCCAAAGATATTGGAGGGCAACTAGACCCCCCACCCATTTTTCCCAAAATTTATCCGATAAAATTCTGATAGTCATTTTGTTAAAAATAGTTCAAAAATCAAATAGCACAAACCCAAGAGTTGACACAACCCCCCAGGGCCCAAGGGAAGCTGTTGTATGTTATACACTGAGAGCATATATGGTTCTTATGAAAGGGATGTTCGTATAAACTTCAGAGAGGGCTCATTTGATTGGAAACTGAAAGTTCGAGTTCACTTTTTAAGATTGAAAAGAGATCCCAGAGCAATAAGCCCCCACCCAACCCACGCCTTTTTTCCAAACCAATTCGATGAAAATTTTGAGATAGCCATGTCGTTAAAAATAGTTTAAAGGTCGGATAAGAAAAACTCTAGCGTCGATACAACCCCCCAGGGCCCGATGGCAGGCTTTCTAAGTTATGCCCTGAGGGCATGTATGGTTCTTATGAAAGGGATGATCGTATAAACTTCAGGGGCACTCATTGGAATGGAAATTGAAAGTTCTGGTTCAATTTTTAAGAGTCAAAAGAGATCGGAGGGCCACTAGCTCCCAAGGCCTTTTTTACCCAAACCCATCCGATACAAATTTTTATATAGCCAAATTTTTAAAAATAATTCAAAGGTCAGATAACAAAATTTCTTGTGTCGACTCAGCACCCAAGGACCCGGTGGATAGGCGTCGTAAGTTTTGTCCTAAGACCAAATATGGTTCTTATGAAAGGGATGCTCGTATAAACTTCAGAGGGCTCATTTGATTGAAAATTGAAAGTTCTAGTTCACTTTCTCAGAGCCAAAAAAGATCGGACGGCAACTAGCCCCTCTCCCCCTCCACGTCTTTTCCTTCCCAAAACCCATCCGATAAAAATTTTAAGTGATCATTTTTTTAAAAATAGTTCAAACATCACATATTAAAACACCGGGGATGACATAGCCCCCAGGGCCTGGGAATAGGCGTTATAAGTAATGCCCTTTGGGCAAATATGGTTCTTATAGAAGGGATGCTCGTATAAACTTCAGAGAGGGCTCATTTGATTTAAAATGGATAGTTCTAGTTTACTTTTAAAGAGTCAAAAGAGATCAAAGGGCAATATACCCCCCCTCCACGTCTTTTTTCCCCAAACCCATCCAATAAAAATTTTGAGACAGCCATTTTGTTAAAAATGGTTCAAACATTAAATAATAAAAACTCCGAGGCTGACACAAAACCCATTTTTTTACTTAGATATTCTTACTTTGATACTAGTTCTGAAACTTTGATGAATATTTGACTTTTAAAAATAAGTGAGTTTGAAATAAGGAATTTTTAAAACTTGAAATTTTTTGCAATCAAAAACGAACAAAAATTAATTGAAAAAAAAACTTTCCGAAAAAGAAGTTTTTCAAAAAAAAGTAAAGGCCGTTTTAAACTTAAGATCAGCAGATACAAATACCTGTTAAAATTCAAACTCAAAATGACCAGAAATTACTATTAAAGAATAAATGAAACCCAAAACGAACAGAAATTACATAAGCAATCATAATCAAAAAATATGCAACATGTAATAATATTAATGAATAAATAAATCTTAAAGCGAGTAATGCTTAAACTGAATATGCAAATCAAGCTTAAAACGAAAAAAAAATATTTTGCTATTGAATTATAAATGAAACCCAAAACGAACAGAAATTAAATAAACAATCAATGCAAACAAAAAATACAATATATACTAATGTAAATGAATAAATAAATCTTAAAACAAATGAAACTTTAATTGAATATGCAAATCCAGCTTGAAACGATTAAAAATCACTACAAACCAGAGTTTGGGTATCGCCTCCTTCTCTCGCTGTAAAAGTCTAAAACCTACTGCGTCATTGGTGCTTTACTGAAAACTATATGTGTCTTGAACCGTCTTATAAGGCATAAACAAAATCAAACTGAATATTGATACATAACGATATTAATGGTTGAAAGATCCATCAGTTCAAGATTTTATTTCACTCTTATTTTATTTTCATTTTCAGTGCAGCAAGAACTAGAAAAGAAAATATTTGTAATATGCTTCGTTTTCAGTGAAGCGCCAATGACGCAGTAGGCTTTAGGTTTTTACAGTTAAGCAAGGGGGCAGTATCCAAACTCTTGTTTGTAGTGGAACTATATTCGTTTTGAACAACTCTAGAAAGAACTGATAAATTAAACTGAATCTCGTCAGTTAAAACTGTTACTATAATTTTAATGTTTATTTTCAATATTAATTGCAAAAGAAAATATTTTGAGAAAAATTTGTTTTGAGAAAAGCGCCAATGACGCAGTAGGTTTTAGACTTTTACAGTGAGAAGGAGGCGATACCCAAACTCTTGTTTGTAGTGATTTTTGTTCGTTTCAAGCTTGATTTGCATATTCAATTTAAATTTCACTCTTTTTAAGACTTATGTATTCATTTACATTAGTATTTATTGTGTGTTTGTTTGCATTGATTGTTTATTTAATTTCTATTCGTTTCGGGTTTCATTTATACTTCAATAGCCAAATATTTTTTTCGTTTCAAGCTTGATTTGCATATTCAATGTAAACATTACTCGCTTTAAGATTTATTTATTCATTAATATTGTTATTTGTCGCATATTTTTTTGCTATGATAGTTTTTTTAATTTCTGTTCGTTTTGGGTTTCATTTATTCTTTAATAGTAATTTCTCCTGGTTTTGAGTTTGAATTTTAACAGGTATTTGTATCTGCTGATCTTACGTTTAAAATGGCCTTTACTTTTCTTTGAAAAACTTCTTTTTCGGAAAGTTTTTTTTAATTAATTGTAGAAAAAGGAGAAACGCCTCCTAAGAAGGTGGGTAATTTTGAAGAAAATTATAATATTTGATTTAACATGTCTTACATTTAACCTGCCAGAGTTCTTGAGCCCATATACTAAAAACACCCCCCTTCCTTTAAAAGCTATAAAACATGGCATTAAAAACGTTTAATAGTTTCAATCCATCCTCTTCCCACACCCGTGAATATTTTTGTAGGGTGATAATCTTTTTGAAGTGATGATATGCCCATGCCACCACTGAAACTGCAACGCAAAACGCGGGATTTAGGGAGTGGCATTTCCATCTCATTGAGCATAGCCCTGAGTATGATGCAATAACAAAGATAAATCAAATTAAAAACAACAGACTTTTTCTCATGAATGAAAAGAGCGGCGTTAAAACTTAAAATAAATATTAATTACTCAATGTTTGGAGTGGGCTCCCCCTCTCCCTCCTTTGGCTCTTTATGCGAAAGTTTCAACTTAGGAATAAGCCTATAAAAAGGACTATTGAGAAGAAAACATGATAAGAAAACAATTATTACTTCGTATTATGTAGGAACATTACAGTTTACAAATTCTCAAAGTGATACCACTATACTTTACCCCTCCCCCCCCTAATGTGCAAACGTATAACCCAAATTGTATATTTGTCATTTGTTTCTCCACTTCTTGATTTCGTCAGTGTTGATTTAATTTATGGGTACACGGGTTGAAACAATAATGACGCATGGCAAAATGTTGGGAAACATACAATTTGGGCTATATATTTGCACATTAGGAGGGTGTGGGGTAAAACTCTACTTTAGCTACTTTTAGCTATCTTAGAAAGAGGTTAAGTTAGGAAAATGAAACTCCCAGGGATGGGTCTACAGGCTAAAGTATGTCCCGGGGAGGTATTTTGAAGTACCTACTTCCACTCCTTCTCCCTCTAGAGGATCCTGAAATTTGCCTACATGGCAGGTCTATATCTATTAAAATGTTGACAAAAAAAATATTTTACCTTAATTTTCAGTTATCAATTTCTTTTTCTCTGGCTTTAGTTGTGAAAATGCACTTCCTGTTCTTTTAGTAGAATTTTAAGCCATATCAATGGGTATTTTTTGAATATTTAGGAAATGTATTTGCATATCTTTAAAACCTTATAAATTGGGATTGAACAATGTTGTGAAGCTGAAAACAATTTTATTGTACTTTATTTAAGGAGAAGATCAATTTTGCACGGTTTTACTTTTATAACTCACATATTTTTAAAGGTCAGAACCCTTTAGAGGGAGAAGGAGTGGAGGTAGGTACTTCAAAATACCTTCCCGAGGCCTATAGACCCATCCCTATAAGTTTCATTTTCCCAACCTAATCCCTTTCCAAGATAGCCGAAAGGGGTACGGTTTATATTAACAGACTATTCAGGTAGCTAAGAAATAAACTTACCTCTATAGTTGGATTTGCATTCTGAATCCAAAACTAACATCCCTTTGCATTGGAAATGAACTCTATCCTCGCCCCTATATACACCAATGCAGGATATATATTTGCACATTAGGAAGGGTGGTGAGGGTAAAGTTCAAACTTACTTCTATAGTCAGAATTACATCCTGAATCCAAATTTACCATTCTCCCTAATGTCAAATATATACCCTGAATTGGTATATATAGAGGTGGGGTCAAGTTCAGTTCCAACGTAACTGAATGTTAAATTTGGATTCAGGATGTAATTCTGTCTATAGAGGTAAGTTCATTTCTTAGCTACCTGAATAGTCTGTTAATATAAACGTCACCCGCCAAAAGTGGCTAAAGTAGAATTTTACCATTAATGGTATAAGCCACAGAATCTTGTCATATAAGAAACAAATTACTCACATTTATATGGTTTCGTCTATGCTGGCGAAGTCACTCATCAAAAAGCAGAAAGGTCACTGAGAAATCAAATGTAAAACTGGCATGAACTGGATTTTAATGCTTCCTGGCCTTGACTTGTTTTTTAAATGAACTAAAACGTTGCGAAACAAAATGTCAGTTTAGATTATTAACTTCTGGGAACTTCGGATCAAACTTAGGGGATTTTTAACTTACTTCTTCGAAGAAACAGCTCATAACTAGAAAGCATCAAATTCAATGGAAGCATTATAACTCATGGCAAACTATTTATAAAACCGATAGGAATGAATTTATAAATTTTATTATCCACTTTGGATGGTAAGACTTTATACAAAACTTGATGGTAAAATGGTAAGACCTGGTAGACTCAGTCTCAGAAGGTTGTAGTTTTGTCGCTAGATTGGATAAAAGAAGCCCCCTCAAAAGTTTTTAGTTAATAAAACGACAGGTTTCCCATACATTCCTTTCCCAGCTACTTCATGTGGAAGGGATGGTTGTGGAAACTTGGGAGTGATCTCGTTTGATTAGAAATAGAAAGCTCTATGCCTTTTTTAGGGAACAAACATATAACACTAGCCCCCGTCCCAAGCTCTTTTTCCCTTGGTTTTCTCATAGCCCCTTCCCCCTCCGTGGCATCAAATAAAGTTTTCAGATAGTCATTTATTTTATAAATATTCGAAAGTTTCAATTAACGAGGCTCGGAGACGAGATGATCCACAAAGCCCCAGGGACAAGGGCCCTAAATTATGCAGATTGCCCAGTTTTCAAATATAGGTTTCAGAGTAATAAAACTGAGGCACGTTTAGTTTCGGCTGAGGGTAAAAAAAGGTTTAAAAACTGTCCTCTTTTCAGAAAAGCTTATAACTTACATTCAAACCCTTGGGCTTAGAAGTAGAGTTGGCCTTATGGATTTGCTTGAAGCTATAGGAAAACATTTCTATAGAAGCTCTACACCTTTTCAAAGAGTGTGAGTAGCCCCTCGCATCTAGGTAATACTTCTATAGAAGCTCTACACCTTTTCAAAGAGATTCAGAGCATCCCTCAGATGGCATTCCATTTCTACGACTTTATGTTCCATCCTGTTTTATTTGCGGCCTACAGGTCATGACGCAATTTCAAAGTTAAGTGGGTATAATCTGGTTTGGTTTGCTATTGCGAGAGGACTCAAGCGATTTCTTTCTTTGTCATGAGATTTACGTAATTAATTAAACCTGTATTATAAAACCAGCGTGTCTTGTTTCGTTGATATGCAATTATTTTTTGTATATACAAAAAGGGGTAATGAGATATGCGAGCATTTGCAAAAAAGGGGTAATTAATGTTGAAAAGGATAATTACTTCTTTAGTTTACGAGATTTGCGAATTTTTTGCGAAAAGATCTCAGTTACATACGGATTCAGTTACACGGGGATTAGTTAAATGGGGTCAAGTTGCATGGGGGGTTCAGTAGCACGAGGGGTTCAGTTGCATGGAGGAGTTCAGAAGCTTGGGATTCAGTTACATGAGGTCGATGATCATTATAATACACAACTTCTATTTGAACAGTGTTGTGAGATCCCCTACCACACCCCCCAAAGGACTCCGATACCTCCCACCCCAACCCGTGTATTATCGAAGTTACTCTGTGGTCGTTATAATAAACAAGCCTTTTCTTTTTTTTTAAAAATTTTTGTACTAAAATAATTTTCTTTTGGGGGGGGGGGGGAGGGGGCAAAATGAGGTCTGGGGTGAAAATTTGGTCTGAGAAAGGCAGTTGTCCCCTCTGTTCCATAGGAAATTACACTCCTCAACCCAGCCTCTTGCCACTTACTGACAAGGGTGAATCCAGGGAGAGGGTTAAAAGTTCTAGTGCCCTGTTTAAGCGACCAAAAAACTGAAGGAGCAACTAAGCTCCATTCAATGCTCAATTTCCCCAAAGTTATAGGGGTCGTGTGTGTCTCTTTGGGCTATGTGTATCTCTTTGGGAGCGTTTGAATCTTTTGGTTACTAAAGTATTATATTTTTTATCATGTTTTAGGATATTCGATTAGGATTAACTTAACTTCATTCCTTGAGTGTTGTCGGGGGGTAACACGTAAGTACCAAATTTTGAGTTCACTGCAGGGGATTTTCCACAAGGTTCAGTAGCACGAGGGGTTCAGTTGTATGGAGGAGTTCAGAAGCTTGGGATTCAGTTACATGGGGTCGATGGTCGTTATAATACACAAGTTCTATTTGAACAGTGTTGTGAGATCCCCTACCACACCCCCAATTTGTCAAGACCTGAATGCTAAGCGATGGACATGAACTCGATTGAGAACCCATTGTGAAAATGGAAAAAAAAAAAAAAAAAAAAAAAAAAAAAAAAACTAAAATATATTGTTAGTATGTGTGTAGAGCATGGCATGGTTACCGCTAGGACAACGGTCTAACCATTAACGGTTTTAGGTATCTGTGAATAAGTTCTAAAGCGAGAGTGGTAGCTGGGACAAATTTTTTTTGGAAGTGCCCGCCTCACCTGCCCAGAGTCTCAGGCAAGTGACCCTAAATTAGAAAAAGTGGAAATTGACTCAGGTTTTCTAAACTGAGCATAGAATTGATCAATAACTTATTTCATTTTCATTGAGAAAATTCAGAATTGAAGTTGAACTTTTTCTTCTTCCGGGAAAATATTTGGCAAAGAACTTTAAATTTTTTCATCTGTTTGAGAAAGGTCAGAATTGAATTTAAGAAAATTTAAAATTAAAGTGAAACTTTTTTGTCTTCATGGAAAATAATCGCTATCATAGCATAACTTTTCCTATCTTCTCTGGAAAAATTTAGAAGCGAACTTTAAATTTTTTATGTCTTGGGACTTTTATTCTTCAGGGAAAAAATTTACATAGAAAAAGGATCGCTTGTGGAACTTATTTTTAGTCTCAAGTTCTTCACAGGGCTTCTGTCTTCTTCTTCATTACCATCTATCTTTCCCTTTTCAACCGACCACTTCGTTTCCGTAACCTCAGAGTTTCTAAGTTTTCTTTTCAGCTTTTGTGGGGTTTTCCGAGTTTTCTTTTCTACTTTTCCTATAAGTGCTTCATCTTTCATATCAAGTGGAATTTCTTTCTTTGGTTCGCTTATTTCACACTTGGAATGAAAGTCCAATTCGTCATAATGAGGATGTAAAGATTCTGATGCCAGCAGAGCACAAGACTTTAATTCGCTTTCTGTTAGTTTGTTTATCACTATTGTAGAGGACTTCAATTGTCTCCGAATTCCAGGTATTTGGGCGAGGCTAATGAAACATCTTTCCGTCATTTTTTTTATTTCCTGAAATGGGAAACAGAGATCATTGTAATTAAACAAATATAAAAGATTTTTCAACTAAAGTAAGGAGCAAGTTTAAAACTAATAACAGATTGAAGCTACTTTGTATACAAGGGAGGGACCCTCAATTTTCTTTAAAAAAATTTGGAAAAAAGCCAACTTCACAATAAAGAGTAAGGAGTTAAGAATGAGACAGCTCGCTTCATATACGGGATAATTTGCATTCATCTTAGTTTTTAATGATGTTCCTTTTTTGCTATTGTGAAAGGGTTACCAAATTGGTGATTAAGACGGGCTTTGTCTAATTCTAGCCGGAAACTCAGAATTGATAGGAGGCAAGATCAAAAAAAGGGGTAATTAGTGATTAGATAACTTTTTAACGTGAAATCTCTGAATAAAATATTTTTGGAGAAATTATTTAAAAGGTATAGTTTATTTTTTTTTAATGTATTTTATAGTTATTAGCAAAACGTCTAGCATAAAGAGCAAGGTATTTCGGGGAGGGCAGCTCGCTTCATATACGGGATAATTTGCGTTCATCTTAGTTTTTAATGATGTTCCTGTTTTGTTATTGCGAAAGGGTTACCAAATTGGTGATTAACACGGGCTTTGTCTAATTCTAGCCGGAAACTCAGAATTGATAGGAGGCAAGATCAAAAAAAAGGGGTAATTAGTGATTAGATAACTTTTTAACGTGAAATCTCTGAATAAAATATTTTTGGAGAAATTATTTAAAAGGTATTGTTTATTTTTTTTTAATGTATTTTATAGTTATTAGCAAAACGTCTAGCATAAAGAGCAAGGTATTTCGGGGAGGGCAGATCACTTCATATACGGGGTAATTTGCATTCATCTTAGTTTTTAATGATGTTCCTTTTTTTGTTATTGCGAAAGGGTTACCAAATTGGTGATTAAGACGGGCTTTGTCTAATTCTAGCCGGAAACTCAGAATTGATAGGAGGCAAGATAAAAAAAAGGGGTAATTACTGATTTGATAACTTTTTAACGTGAAATCTCTTAATAAAATGTTTTTGGATAAATTATTTAAAAGGTATTGTTTTTTTTTTTTAATGTATTTTATAGATATTTGAAAAATGTCTACAATAAAGAGCAAGGTATTACGGAGAGGGCCGCTCACTTCACATACAGGATAATTTGCTTTCATCTTAGTTTTTAATGATGTTCCTTTTTGTTATTGCGAAAGGGTTATCAAATTGGTGATTAAGACGGGCTTTGTCTAATTCTAGCCGGAAACTCAGAATTGATAGGAGGCAAGATAAAAAAAAAAGGGGTAATTAGTGATTGGATAACTTTTTAACGTGAAATCTCTGAATAAAATATTTTTGGAGAAATTATTTAAAAGGTATAATTTATTTATTCTAAAGATAATGACGTATACCTTTCCAGAGCATGTACTTGACGATGGAGAAATAGGGTTAAAGTGATTAGCAGTTACGAGCGAGGATTCCCCTCTGGTCACTGAATTGCCTTATGTTCCTAGGTACCTTTCCAGAGCATGTACTTGACGATAGAGAAAAAGACAAGAAAAGAATTTTAATAATGGATAGCTCTACCTCTCCGACGTGTTCTGTATAAAACGCAAGTGGTGCTTGAACAGTGTTGTCAATTTAAGGCTGTTTGTGTTTCTTTGGGCTGTGTGTGTCTCTTTGGGCTGTGTGTCTCTTTGGGGTGTTTGAGTCTTTTTGATCTGTTTATGTTTCTTTGGGCTGTTTGAGTCTTTTTGGTCTGTGTTTGTCTCTTTGGGCAGTTTGAATATTTATGTTCTGGGTGTAGGTCTCTTTTTGCTGTTTGTGTCGTTTTGGGCTTTTGTCTCTCTGTTGGATGTGTGCGTCTCTTTGAGTTGTGTTTCTCTTTGGGCTGTTTGTGTCTCTTTGAGCTGTTTGTGTCTCTTGAGGCTGTGTGTGTCTCTTTGGGCTGTGTGTCTCTTTGGGCTGCTTGAGTCTTTTTGGTCTGTTTGTGTGTCTCTTTGGGCTGTTTGAGTCTTTTTGAGTTGTGTGTGTCTCTTTGGGTTGTTTGTGTTTCTTTGGGCTATGTGTGTCTCTTTGGGCTGTTTGAGTCAATTTGGTCTGTGTGTCTTTCTTTTGGCTGTCTGTGTCTTTTAGGGGTCGTGTGTGTCTATTTGGGCTATGGGTGTTTCTTTGGGGCATTTGAATCTTTTGGTATGTATGTGTCTGTATGGAAGTTTTTTTTGTCTCTTTGGGCTGTGTGGTCTGTGTGCGCCTCTTTTGGATGTTTGTGTCGTTTTGGGCTTTGTGTCTCTCTGTTGGATGTGTGCGTCTCTTGTCTATTTGGGCTGTGTGTCTCTTTGAGCTGTTTGAGTCTTTTTTGGTCTGTTTGTGTGTCTCTTTGAGATCTTTGAGTCTGTTTGGTCGGTGTTTGTCTCTTTTGGCTGTTTGTGTTGCTTTGGGCTGTGTGTGTTTCATTGGACTTTGTGCTTCTCTTTGGGCTGTGTGTCTCGTTGGACTGTTTGAGTCTTTTTGATCTGTTTGTGTATCTTTGTGATGTTTGAGTCTTTTTTGGGCTATGTTTGTCTCTTTGGGCTTCTGTCTCTTTGGGCTGTTTGTGTTTCTTTGGGCTATGTGTGTCTCTTTGGGCTGTTCGAGTCATTTTGTTCTATGTGTCTTTCTTTTGGCTGTTTGTGTCTCTTAGGGATCGTTTGTGTCTCTTTGGGCTATGTGTGTCTCTTTGGGGCGTTTGAATCTTTTGGTCTGTATGTGTCTGTATGGGGGTTTTTTGTTTGTCTCTTTGGGCTGTTTGTGTCTCTTTGGGCTGTGTATGTTTCTTTGGGCTTTGTGTGTGTCTCTTTGGGCTATGTGTCAATACTTTTAAGCAATAAATATCTTTAATCTTAACCCGTCTTTATTCTTTAGTATAGTTCTATTGTAAGCAAGTAACAAACTCTTTCCTTAAGTCACCTCTTGGATACACAATGCAGAAACTTCATTTAAGAAACTATGAAAAAATTGTAGGTAAGTAACAAATTCTTTCTTGAAGTCACCTCTTGGATACACAATACATAAATTTCATTAAAGAAATTATGAAAAAATTGTTAGTAAGTAGCAAATTCTTTCTTGAATTCACCAGCTGGATAAACAAAAAGACATTTCGTTCAAGAAATTATGACAAAATTCTAAGTAAGTAACAAACTCTTTCTTGAAGTCACCTCGTGGATATGAAAAAATTGTAAGTAAGTAACAAACTCTTTCATGAAGTCACCTCGTTGATATGAAAAAATTGTAAGTAAGTAGCAAATTCTTTCTTGAATTCACCTGCTGGATAAAAAAAAAAGACATTTCGTTCAAGAAAGTATGACAAAATTCCAAGTAAGTAACAAACTCTTTATTGTTTTCATGACTTAGATGCACGATGTAGAAATTTAATTCAAGAAATTATGAAAAATTCTCAGCAAGTAACAATTTCTTTCTTGAAGTCAACTCTTGTGTAGAAATTTAATTCAAGAAATTCTGAAAAAATTCTCAGTAAGTAACAATTTCTTTCTTGAAGTCAACACTTGGATACACAATACGGAAATTTCATTGTAACCAAGTAGCAAATTCTTTCTTGAATTCACATGTTGCATAAACAAAAAGACATTTCATTCAAGAAATTATGACAAAATTCTAAGTAAGTAACAAACTCTTTTATGTTTTCACGAGTTATATGTATGATGTAGAAATTAAATTCAAGAAATTATGAAAAAATTCTCAGTAAGTAACAATTTCTTTCTTGAAGTCAACTCTTGGATACACAATATTGAAATTTAATTCAAGAAATGATGAAAATATTTGTAAGTAAGTAACAAACTCTTTATTGATTTCACCTCTAGGATATACAGTACAGATACTTCATTCAAGAAATTATGAAAAAATCGCAAGTAAGTAACTTTTTTCTCTTTAACACAAACAATTTTCACTTAGCTACACGATGTAGAAATTTAATTCAAGAAATTATGAAAAAATTCTCTGTAAGTAACAATTTCTTTATTTTCACTTAGCTGCACACTGTAGAAATTTTAATTCAAGAAATTATGAAAAAATTCTCAGTAAGTAACAATTTCTTTCTTGAAGTCAACTCTTGGATACACAATACGGGAATTTCATTCAAGAAATTATGAAAAAATTGTAACTAAGTAGCAAATTTTTCTTGAATTCACTTGTTGAATAAACAAAAACACATTTCATTCAAGAAATTATGACAGAATTCTAAGTAAGTAACAAACTCTTTATTGTTTTCACGAGTTAGATATACGATGTAGAAATTAAATTCAAGAAATTGTGAAAAAATTCTCAGTCTAAGTAGCAAATTCTTTCTTGAATTCACCTGTTGGATAAACAAAAAAGACATTTCGTTCAAGAAATTATGACAAAATTCTAAGTAAGTAACAAACTCTTTATTTTTTTCATGAGTTAGATATACGATATAGAAATTAATTTCAAGAAATTATGAAAAAATTCCCAGCAAGTAACCATCTCTTTCTAGAAGTCAACTCTTGGATACACAGTACGGAAATTTCATTCAAGAAATCATGAAAATATTTGTCAGTAAGTAACTATCTCTTTATTGATTCCACCTCTTGGATATACAGTACAGATACTTCTTTCAAGAAATTATGAAAAAAATCGCAAGTAAGTAACTTTTTTTCTCTTTATCACAAACAATTTTCACTTAGCTACACGATGTAGAAATTTAATTCAAGAAATTATGAAAAAATTCTCAGTAAGTAACAATTTCTTTCTTGAAGTCAACTCTTAGATACACAATACGGAAATTTCATTCAAGAAATTATGAAAGTATTTGTAAGTAAGTAACAAGCTCTTTATTGATTTCACCTCTTGAATAAACAGTACAGATACTTCATTCAAGAAACGTGATTAAACACGTTTTGAAACTACATGCTATTTGCATGCCTTTCCTTGGCACCTTTCCAAATGAGTGGGGATTCCCACTGCTTCCTACACATTGCAAAAAAGTGAGCAGTACGAAAACTCCACGTTTTCAACCAGACTGTTTTTTTAGACAACACAAGAGACCTGCAAAGTCGACATAGCTTTATTTCATTTTCAAGGTTAATTTAGACGAGGTTCCGTGCGCGCGGACGCAACCTCGTCTAAATTAACCTTAAAAATGAAATAAAGCTATGTCGACTTTGCATGTCTCTCGTGTCGTCTAAAAAAAACAGTCTGGTTGAAAACGTAGAGTTTTCGTACTGCTCACTTTTTCGCAATGTGTAGGAAGCAGTGGGGAATCCCCACTCATTTGGAAAGGTGCCAAGGAAAGGCATGCAAATAGCATGTAGTTTCAAAACGTGTTTAATCACGTTTCTTGAATGAAGTATCTGTACTGTTTATTCAAGAGGTGAAATCAATAAAGAGCTTGTTACTTACTTACAAATACTTTCATAATTTCTTGAATGAAATTTCCGTATTGTGTATCTAAGAGTTGACTTCAAGAAAGAAATTGTTACTTACTGAGAATTTTTTCATAATTTCTTGAATTAAATTTCTACATCGTGTAGCTAAGTGAAAATTGTTTGTGATAAAGAGAAAAAATGTTACTTACTTGCGATTTTTTTCATAATTTCTTGAATGAAGTATCTGTACTGTATATCCAAGAGGTGGAATCAATAAAGAGATTGTTACTTACTGACAAATATTTTCATAATTTCTTGAATGAAATTTCCGTACTGTGTATCCAAGAGTTGACTTCAAGAAAGAAATGGTTACTTACTGGGAATTTTTTCATAATTTCTTGAAATCAATTTCGCATCATATCTAACTCGTGAAAACAATAAAGAGTTTGTTACTTACTTAGAATTTTGTCATAATTTCTTGAACGAAATGTCTTTTTGTTTATCCAACAGGTGAATTCAAGAAAGAATTTGCTACTTAGACTGAGAATTTTTTCACAATTTCTTCAATTTAATTTCTACATCGTATATCTAACTCGTGAAAACAATAAAGAGTTTGTTACTTACTTAGAATTCTGTCATAATTTCTTGAATGAAATGTGTTTTTGTTTATTCAACAAGTGAATTCAAGAAAAAATTTGCTACATAGTTAAAATTTTTTCATAATTTCTTGAATGAAATTCCCGTATTGTGTATCCAAGAGTTGACTTCAAGAAAGAAATTGTTACTTACTGAGAATTTTTTCATAATTTCTTGAATTAAATTTCTACAGCGTGCAGCTAAGTGAAAATAAAGAAATTGTTACTTACAGAGAATTTTTTCATAATTTCTTGAATTAAATTTCTACATCGTGTAGCTAAGTGAAAATTGTTTGTGTTAAAGAGAAAAAAAGTTACTTACTTGCGATTTTTTCATAATTTCTTGAATAAAGTATCTGTACTGTATATCCAAGAGGTGAAATCAATAAAGAGTTTGTTACTTACTTACAAATATTTTCATCATTTCTTGAATAAAATTTCCATATTGTGTATCCAAGAGTTGACTTCAAGAAAGAAATTGTTACTTACTGAGAATTTTTTCATAATTTCTTGAATTTAATTTCTACATCACATATCTAACTCGTGAAAACAAAAAGAGTTTGTTACTTACTTAGAATTTTGTTATAATTTCTTGAACGAAATGTCTTTTTGTTTATGCAACAGGTGAATTCAAGAAAGAATTTGCTACTTGGTTACAATGAAATTTCCGTATTGTGTATCCAAGAGTTGACTTCAAGAAAGAAATTGTTACTTACTGAGAATTTTTTTCAGAATTTCCTGAATTAAATTTCTACACAAGAGTTGACTTCAAGAAGGAAATTGTTACTTACTGAGAATTTTTTCATAATTTCTTGAATTAAATTTCTATATCGTGTATCTAAGTCATGAAAACAATAAAGAGTTTGATAATTACTTTTAATTTTGTCATACTTTCTTGAACGAAATGTCTTTTTTTTTTATCCAGCAGGTGAATTCAAGAAAGAATTTGCTACTTACTTACAATTTTTTTATATCCACGAGGTGACTTCATGAAAGAGTTTGTTACTTACTTACAATTTTTTCATATCCACGAGGTGACTTCAAGAAAGAGTTTGTTACTTACTTAGAATTTTGTCATAATTTCTTGAACGAAATGTCTTTTTGTTTATCCAGCTGGTGAATTCAAGAAAGAATTTGCTACTTACTAACAATTTTTTCATAATTTCTTTAATGAAATTTATGTATTGTGTATCCAAGAGGTGACTTCAAGAAAGAATTTGTTACTTACCTACAATTTTTTCATAGTTTCTTAAATGAAGTTTCTGCATTGTGTATCCAAGAGGTGACTTAAGGAAAGAGTTTGTTACTTGCTTACAATAGAACTATTCTAAAGAATAAAGACGGGTTAAGCTTAAAGATATTTATTTCTTAAGCGTATTGGCACATAGCCCAAAGAGACACACACAAAGCCCAAAGAAACATACACAGCCAAAAGAGACACACGCAGCCCAAAGAGACACACAAAAAACCCCCATACAGACACATACAGACCAAAAGATTCAAACGCCCCAAAGAGACACACATAGCCCAAAGAGACACAAACGATCCCTAAGAGACACAAACAGACAAAAGAAAGACACATAGACCAAAATGACTCGAACAGCCCAAAGAGACACACATAGCCCAAAGAAACACAAACAGCCCAAAGAGACAGAAGCCCAAAGAGACAAACATAGCCCAAAAAACACTCAAACAGACAAACTAAAAACAAACAGATAGACCAGAAAAAAAACCTCCGACGTGACAATCCGTTCACAATGACGAAAAAAGCCCAAAGAAACAAACACAGAACAAAGAGACACAAAACGTAAAACGTGAACCACCACTAAACACCACACAACCTCCGATCAAAGAGACAACCCCCCACTGCAAAAACGACAACAAAAAAACAAAAAGAGACCCAGCCCAAATAGATAAGAGACACACACATCAAACAGATAGACGCCAAGCTAAAAACGACACAGTCATCAAAAAGAGGCAAACACATACCAGAGAGCAACAATATACAAAAAAAACTTCCATACAGACACATACATACCAAAAGATTCAAATGCCCCAAAGAGACACCCATAGCCCAAAGAGACACACACGACCCCTAAAAGACACAGACAGCCAAAAGAAAGACACACAGACCAAAATTACTCAAACAGCACAAAGAGACACACAGAGCCCAAAGAAACACAAACAGCACAAAGAGACACACACACCTCAAAAAGACTCAAACAGCCCAAAGAGACACACAAACATAACAAAAAGACTCAAACAGCCCAAAGAGACACACAGCACTAAGAGACACACACAGCCTCAAGAGACACAAACAGCTCAAAGAGACACAAACAGCCCAAAGAGAAACACAACTCAAAGAGACGCACACATCCAACCGAGACACAAAAGCCCAAATCGACACAAACAGCCAAAAGAGACCTACACACAGACCATAAAGATTCAAACTGCCCAAAGAGACAAACACAGACCAAAAAGACTCAAACAGCCCAAAGAAACATAAACAGATCAAAAAGACTCAAACACCCCAAAGAGACACACAGCCAAAAGAGACACAAAGCCCAAAGAAACACAAACAGCCTTAAATTGACAACACTGTTCAAGCACCACTTGCGTTTTATACAGAACACGTCGGAGAGGTAGAGCTATCCATTATTAAAATTCTTTTCTTGCCTTTTTCTCTATTGTCAAGTACATGCTCTGGAAAGGTACCTAGGAACATAAGGCAATTCAGTGACCAGAGGGGAATCCTCGCTCGTAACTGCTAATCACTTTAACCCTATTTCGCCATCGTCAAGTACATGCTCTGGAAAGGTATACGTCATTACCTTTAGAATAAATAAACTATACCTTTTAAATAATTTCTCCAAAAATATTTTATTCAGAGATTTCACGTTAAAAAGTTATCCAATCACTAATTACCCCTTTTTTTTATCTTGCCTCCTATCAATTCTGAGTTTCCGGCTAGAATTAGACAAAGCCCGTCTTAATCACCAATTTGATAACCCTTTCGCAATAACAAAAAGGAACATCATTAAAAACTAAGATGAAAGCAAATTATCCCGTATATGAAGCGAGCTGCCCTCTCCGAAATACCTTGCTCTTTATGCTAGACGTTTTGCTAATAGCTATAAAGTACATTAAAAAAAAAACTATAACTTTAAATAATTTCTCCAAAAATATTTTATTCAGAGATTTCACGTTAAAAGTTATCTAATCACTAATTACCCCTTTTTTTTATCTTGCCTCCTATCAATTCTGAGTTTCCGGCTAGAATTAGACAAAGCCCGTCTTAATCACCAATTTGGTAACCCTTTCGCAATAACAAAAAAAGGAACATCATTAAAAACTAAGATGAATGCAAATTACCCCGTATATGAAGTGATCTGCCCTCCCCGAAATACCTTGCTCTTTATGCTAGACGTTTTGCTAATAACTATAAAATACATTAAAAAAAATAAACAATACCTTTTAAATAATTTCTCCAAAAATATTTTATTCAGAGATTTCACGTTAAAAAGTTATCTAATCACTAATTACCCCTTTTTTTTGATCTTGCCTCCTATCAATTCTGAGTTTCCGGCTAGAATTAGACAAAGCCCGTGTTAATCACCAATTTGGTAACCCTTTCGCAATAACAAAACAGGAACATCATTAAAAACTAAGATGAACGCAAATTATCCCGTATATGAAGCGAGCTGCCCTCCCCGAAATACCTTGCTCTTTATGCTAGACGTTTTGCTAATAACTATAAAATACATTAAAAAAAAATAAACAATACCTTTTAAATAATTTCTCCAAAAATATTTTATTCAGAGATTTCACGTTAAAAAAGTTATCTAATCACTAATTACCCCTTTTTTTGATCTTGCCTCCTATCAATTCTGAGTTTCCGGCTAGAATTAGACAAAGCCCGTCTTAATCACCAATTTGGTAACCCTTTCGCAATAACAAAAAAGGAACATCATTAAAAACTAAGATGAATGCAAATTATCCCGTATATGAAGCGAGCTGTCTCATTCTTAACTCCTTACTCTTTATTGTGAAGTTGGCTTTTTTCCAAATTTTTTTAAAGAAAATTGAGGGTCCCTCCCTTGTATACAAAGTAGCTTCAATCTGTTATTAGTTTTAAACTTGCTCCTTACTTTAGTTGAAAAATCTTTTATATTTGTTTAATTACAATGATCTCTGTTTCCCATTTCAGGAAATAAAAAAATGACGGAAAGATGTTTCATTAGCCTCGCCCAAATACCTAGAATTCGGAGACAATTGAAGTCCTCTACAATAGTGATAAACAAACTAACAGAAAGCGAATTAAAGTCTTGTGCTCTGCTGGCATCAGAATCTTTACATCCTCATTATGACGAATTGGACTTTCATTCCAAGTGTGAAATAAGCGAACCAAAGAAAGAAATTCCACTTGATATGAAAGATGAAGCACTTATAGGAAAAGTAGAAAAGAAAACTCGGAAAACCCCACAAAAGCTGAAAAGAAAACTTAGAAACTCTGAGGTTACGGAAACGAAGTGGTCGGTTGAAAAGGGAAAGATAGATGGTAATGAAGAAGAAGACAGAAGCCCTGTGAAGAACTTGAGACTAAAAATAAGCTCCACAAGCGATCCTTTTTCTATGTAAATTTTTTCCCTGAAGAATAAAAGTCCCAAGACATAAAAAATTTAAAGTTCGCTTCTAAATTTTTCCAGAGAAGATAGGAAAAGTTATGCTATGATAGCGATTATTTTCCATGAAGACAAAAAAGTTTCACTTTAATTTTAAATTTTCTTAAATTCAATTCTGACCTTTCTCAAACAGATGAAAAAATTTAAAGTTCTTTTCCAAATATTTTCCCGGAAGAAGAAAAGTTCAACTTCAATTCTGAATTTTCTCAATGAAAATGAAATAAGTTATTGATCAATTCTTCGCTCAGTTTAGAAAATCTGAGTCAATTTCCACTTTTTCTAATTTAGGGTCACTTGCCTGAGACTCTGGGCAGGTGAGGCGGGCACTTCCAAAAAAAATTTGTCCCAGCTACCACTCTCGCTTTAGAACTTATTCACATATACTTAAAACCGTTAATGGTTAGACCGTTGTCCTAGCGGTAACCATGCCATGCTCTACACACATACTAACAATATATTTTAGTTTTTTTTTTTTTTTTTTTTTTTTTTATTTTTTTCCATTTTCACAATGGGTTCTCAATCGAGTTCATGTCCATCGCTTAGCATTCAGGTCTTGACAAATTGGGGGTGTGGTAGGGGATCTCACAACACTGTTCAAATAGAACTTGTGTATTATAACGACCATCGACCCCATGTAACTGAATCCCAAGCTTCTGAACTCCTCCATACAACTGAACCCCTCGTGCTACTGAACCTTGTGGAAAATCCCCTGCAGTGAACTCAAAATTTGGTACTTACGTGTTACCCCCCGACAACACTCAAGGAATGAAGTTAAGTTAATCCTAATCGAATATCCTAAAACATGATAAAAAATATAATACTTTAGTAACCAAAAGATTCAAACGCTCCCAAAGAGATACACATAGCCCAAAGAGACACACACGACCCCTATAACTTTGGGGAAATTGAGCATTGAATGGAGCTTAGTTGCACCTTCAGTTTTTTGGTCGCTTAAACAGGGCACTAGAACTTTTAACCCTCTCCCCGGATTCACCCTTGTCAGTAAGTGGCAAGAGGCTGGGTTGAGGAGCGTAATTTCCTATGGGACAGAGGGGACAACTGCCTTTCTCAGACCAAATTTTCATCCCAGATCTCATTTTGCCCCCTCCCCCCCCAAACTGAAATTTTGTTTCTTCCAAATTGTTTTCAAAACTAAGAAAAGGCTTGTGTATTATAACGACCACAGAGTAACTTCGCTAATACACGGGTTGGGATGGGAGGGATCGGAGTCCTTTGGGGGTGTGGTAGGGGATCTCACAACACTGTTCAAATAGAAGTTGTGTATTATAACGATCATCGACCCCATGTAACTGAATCCCAAGCTTCTGAACTCCTCCATACAACTGAACCCCTCGTGCTACTGAACCCCTCATGCAACTTGACCCCATTTAACTAATCCCCGTGTAACTGAATCCGTATGTAACTGAGATCTTTTCGCAAAAAATTCGCAAATCTCGTAAACTAAAGAAGTAATTATCCTTTTCAACATTAATTACCCCTTTTTTGCAAATGCTCGCATATCTCATTACCCCTTTTTGTATATACAAAAAATAATAGCATATCAACGAAACAAGACACGCTGGTTTTATAATACAGGTTTAATTAATTACGTAAATCTCATGACAAAGAAAGAAATCGCTTGAGTCCTCTCGCAATAGCAAACCAAACCAGATTATACCCACTTAACTTTGAAATTGCGTCATGACCTGTAGGCCGCAAATAAAACAGGATGGAACATAAAGTCGTAGAAATGGAATGCCATCTGAGGGAGCTCTGAATCTCTTTGAAAAGGTGTAGAGCTTCTATAGAAGTATTACCTAGATGCGAGGGGCTACTCACACTCTTTGAAAAGGTGTAGAGCTTCTATAGAAATGTTTTCCTATAGCTTCAAGCAAATCCATAAGGCCAACTCTACTCTTAGGTAACCTTCACAGTACACTTGCCTCTTTAAAGTGCCACCCTAAAATCAGCAAAAAGTCTTTATTTTAAGATCAGATCTAAACTTTCTGGAATCGTTCCCTGGGCCCATTGAACCTCGCGTTTTAATCGGGAAGGGGAGGAAATTAGGGGGTCCAAAAATGGGCAAAAATATTTTATAATTGACATGAAATTTTATCCTTAAGTCCTTTTGACAAAGAAACTTCAATATACACTAAAAACAATCTGAATGAAAATATTGTTCCGCAAGAAAAAGTGGCTCCAAAAAGGTAAAAAAACTCAACTTTCTGATTGACTTGAAACTTATATCAGGAAACTTCTGAGCCAAGGTGGCCATAGTGCACAAAAATATTTGTATTTTGGGGTAGTAGCCTCCTTAAAATTTACCCAAAAGCACATTTTTAAGATTTTCTTAAGGCCTATACACATAATATCTTTCCCCAATGGCAAGAAAACCAAATCTGTAAGTCCCTGCGTCAAGGGAAAAAGTCCCTGATTTGCCAGGCTGGGGACGCAGGTTCGTGAAAAATAGGGAAAATATTATAGTGTCAGACAACGACATATTCAGGATTTTTGTTCAGGAGAAGGGCTATTTTCTATTACAAAAAATCTTCACAGAATGCATCAAAGCTAGTTTATATGTATTTTTGATGATTTTTAACGGGTTAGGCTTTTAATGGAAAAATCAACTTTTTTCTCTCTAATTGGCTTAAAAATTACATCCGTAAGTTTCTTGGCAAAACAAGACAAGGGCTACCACCCCCTTAGACCCTTTAAAGGCAAGAGTGTTATTCTTACTCCACTGAATATGGTTTCAATTCAATTCAAACTTTTTATTTCTTCCGAATACCAAGAGTAAAAAAATTAATAAAAATTATAACCGCTAATCCAGGCCATAAAATTATTTTAAACTATAGTACGCAAAGGCCTTCAATCAAAATTACGACGCAAATTAACACTTCATTCAATAGATAATAAATTAACATCCGATTATTCATCTGAATAAATTAACATCTGAGGCAAAGTGACTGTATTATATACCCGAGCCAGTGACGACTGAACATAACCTTTACCATAAATAAAAGTCAACTGAATTTGATCAAATAGCCCCGAAACAATAATATTTAAAATCAAAGGAGAAATAATGCCACCTTGTCTCAGCCCCCTACATAACTTAACATTATAGTCACTAAACAGATTCTTCCACTTGATACGAGTACGAGAGGAGCCATACCACTTTTTTAAAACCAAAACCACTGGTGATTTGACATTATTCCTCAGAAGCGCAGTCATAGCCCAAGAATGGATAATTGAATCATACGCCGCCGAAAAATCTAACGCAAATGTATAAACTCTATCCCATTGCTCACAAAAGGGTATTATTTTTGAAAGGAGGGTATGAGCAACATCCATGCTTAGACCCTTACGGAACCCAATTTGATTGAGGCCTTTGTTACAAGACTCCAAATACTTTAATAAAACTAACTCAAAAACTTTGCTAATCTGGCACGAAACAGTAATCGGCCTGTAATCGGAACATCGATTCGTGTTCCCTCCTTTTACATTTTGATTGGATGTGCTTGGAGAAGAGTTGGGCGTGAGAGGGGGGTCAGTTGCCCTCAAATCAGTTTCTACTAGCCTATTAAAAATGGCACGAGTCTTTTCAATTTTGAGCTCTTTTTGAAGTTTCTATGACAACGTTTTCTATAAAAAGAACTCTTATGCCCCCAGGGCATAACTTACAACCATTGCTGTAAAGGCTTCTGGGGGGGGGGGGGTGTAAAGCTCAAAGACTTACTTTCCAGAGCTTTTAACTACGTTGAATCAAATGGCTATCTCAAAATCTTGATTGGATGTGTTTGGGGAAATGATGGGATTGAGAGGGGGATTAGTCGCCCTCCAATCACTTTCGACTATTAAAAAGGGCACTAGCACTTTCAATTTCCGATGAAAGGAGCTCTTTTTGAAGTTTCTAGGAAAACACTTTCCATAAGAAACCCTTATCCCCCCTGGGAATAACTTACAACCCCTTGCCCTGAGGGGTCTGGGGGGTTAGTCATCCTCAACAACCTAATTTCTAGAACTTTCAACTTCGTTGAAGAAAATACCTATCTTAAAATTTTAGTTAGATGCGTTTGGGCAAATGATGGGCGTGAGAGGGAGATTAGTTGCTCTCCAATCAGTTTTGACTCTTATAAAAGGTACTAGCCCTTTCAATTTCCGATCAAAAGAGCTTTTTTCTGAAGTTTATATGACAAAACTTTCCATAAAGACCTTATTTGCCCCCAGGGCATAACTTACAACCCTTGCCCTGAGGGCTCTGAGGGGGTTAGCATCGTCAAAGATCTACTTTCTAAAACTTTTAACTATGTTCAACAAAATAGCTATCTAAAAATTTTGATTGCATGTGTTTGGGGAAATGGTGGGCATAAGAAGGAGGTTAGTTGCCCTCCAATTATTTTCAACTATTAGAAAAGGCACTAGCCTTTTTAATTTCCAATTGAGTGAGCTCATTTTGAAGCTTTTCCGACAACGCTTCTATGAAAACCTCGTGTGTCCTCAGGGAATAACACAAACCCTTGCCCTAAGGGCTGCAGGAGGAATGTCATCCTCAAAGACATAATTTACAGACCTTTCAACTACGTTGAACAAAATGTCTGTCTAAAAATTTTGATTGGATGTGCATGGGGAAATGATGGTTGTAGGGGGGGGTTAGTTACTCTCCATTAGTAGAATATATCTATGGAATTCTATAGAGAGTCTACACATTTTCAAAGAGAGTGAGTACCCCCTCACATGGTATACACTACAGTTTCACGTGCACATTGCAAAAAACGAGCAAACCTTTACCTATAAAGTGGTCAAACACGTTTTAAAACTATAGTCGAGATTGTATAACACAAACAGACTGGTTTTTGCTATTGATATCAATTGCACAAGGAATTTCACAAGAATATACAGTACAGTTTGACGTGCACATTGCAAAAAGTGGGCAAACCTATAAAGTGGTCAAACACGTTTTGAAACTATAGTCGAGATTGTATAACACAACCAGACTGGTTTTTGAGGCAACACCCATTTCTTAGGGCCAATCAGAGACAGCGGAGGTTATTCTATATACGATAACTTGATTGGTAATTGGATTCAAATAAAAGGTGTGATTTTCATTCATCCTTGAGATTTTATATAAAATGCTCATGCGTTACGATTAAATTTTCATTATGTTCTAACATACCATGGATAACACATTTGATATTATTGACTTTGAAGCTATGGATACATCGATTTATAATGTGAGTTCAGTTTAGTAAATTTTCTTAATTTATTTCCAAATAAAATCGTTTTACATTGTCACCACTCCAGTAAATTCAAATTCAGGGCACACCCCCACCCCTCTACAATACAAACTCTACAATATGATGATTATAGTCGCTAGAAAACGTAAAATACCCTCTTTTACCATTACATAAACCCCATATTCCCTCCCCTTCCTGTTTACGAGTTGAATTCATTCATTACAAATAATTCTTTCCTTCAAAATGTCATTTCCTGTCATGCATTTAAAATGTGCTTTCGTTGCAGTCTAGATTACAAAAGGGTGATCTTCATAAAACAAACTTCACACGCTTGTGTTATCGGCACAGATTAATGCCAGATGCGTTTGTGTAATTCTAGCCAGTTTGAAAAAGAGATTTTTTTAGTCAAATTAGCGAGAGTAAATCCTTTGAAATGCAAAGAGGGAATGGGTGTTAGTTTCATAAAGTATTTGTTATCCATTTTGAGTGCTCAGTTTTTATACGGGGGGGGGGGGGGTTGGCAATATATCAATTCTAACACCTTTGTTGTAAGGTGAAAACAAACTGTTTCTTCGTATGAAAAGTAAGAGGGGGGGTTCTTTGTGCAGACATGTATACCCTTTGACAAGAAAACTAATGTGGTCATTCCGACACGTATCACTGAAGTTTAGTCTTTGGTTAGCTTTTAATTATACCATATTTATGGCTGACTATTTTTAGATCTATATTTTAAATCATTGTATCGGATTTGATGCAGCGAGGGGTACTAATTTTTCTTCTGTAAAAAGGGGAATCGTTCTTCCATACTAATTTTTTTCTTCTTTTTAAGCACAATTTTGAAGAATAACTGCCTCCCCCTCACAAGAGACCTAAGGCTAATGGCGCTACTCCAATGCAACAACTAGAGATAGCTGAGTCATCCAGAGCCAGGCTGTACCAGCCCCCTGAGTCCTCCATGAAGGCAGGAATACAGTCTGGTCAAAAACCGAAAAGAGAATGGGCGGCTGCTCACCGGATGGTGAACCCCGCTGGCTCATCTCTACAAGCCAGTAACATTGCCGCCAACACCACATCTATGCAAGAAAAGGACATTACCGTCCCGTTTATCCCTAATCATGCTTTGCCAGGACCATCCGGCACACAAGTGGAGTCTGAATTTGGAAACGTAAGCATTTTTACCTAATGTACTTTACTTTATTGCTAATACAAATAGTAGATTTGTAAACGGGTAGATTTGTAGGGAAAGGAATCTGATGCTAGTCTGATCGCTATTTCTTATGGATGGCTAGATTTGTAGGAAAAAAGAGTTATTTTTTTAATGAGGTATTAAGACAATTATTGAGTTGATTTTTTACCTTATTTTATTGCTATTAGCCAAACGTTACGATATGTGTGCGCGTGTGTGTACGTGTGTGTGTGTGTGAGCGTGTGTGCGTGTGCGTGTGCATGTGTGTGCGCCTGTGTGTGCGCATGTGTGTTTGTGTGCTATTAAAAAAAATTGTAATTTATTATGCACTTGTTTTATATTAATGCTATAAGCAAAAATTTTTAGTTTATTATGCATTTGTTTGATAAATACGAATCCAATTAAGAAAAAAACACATTAAACGGGTAGATTTGTAGGAAAAGGAATCTGCTTCTAGTCTGATCGCTATTTCTTATGGGTGGCTAGATTTGTAGGAAAAAAAGTTAGTTTTTTTAATAAGGTATTAAGACAATTATTGAGTTGTTTTTTTACTGTATTTTATTGCTATTAGTCACAATTTGCGATTTGTGTGTGTGTGAGTGTGTGTGTGAGCGTGTACGCGTGTGTGTGTGTGCGCGTGTGTGCGCATGTGTGTGTGTGTGTGCGCGTGTGTGCGCATGTGTGTGTGTGTATGTGTGTGTGTGTGTGTGTGCGTGTTTGTGAACGTGTGCTTGTGTGCTATTAACAAAATTTGTAATTTATTATTCACTTGTCTTATAAATAATGCTATAAGCAAAAATTTGTAATTTATTATGCATTTGTTTCATAAATACGAATCCAACTACGAAAAAAAAACATTAAAGGGGTAGATTTGTAGGAAAAGGAATCAGCTTCTAGTCTGATCGCTATTTTTATGGATGGCTAGATTTGTTGGAAAAAAGAGTCAGTTTTTTTTAAAATTAGGTATTAAGAAAATTATTGAGTTGATTTTTTTACTGTATTTTATTGCTATTAGTCAAACGTTGCGATGTGTGGGTGTGAGTGTTTGAGTGAGCGTGTGAACGTGTGCGTGTGTGCTATTAACAAAATTTGTAATTTATTATGCACTTGTTTTATAAATTATGCTATAAGCAAAAATTTGTAATTTATTATCCATTTGTTTGATAAATACGAATCCAATTAAGAAAAAAAATATTAAACAGGTAGATTTGTAGTAAAAGAAATCTGCTTCTAGTCTGATCGCTATTTTTTATGGATGGCTAGATTTGTTGGAAAAAAGAGTCCGTTTTTTAAATGAAGTATTAAGAAAAGTATTGAGTTGATTTGTTTTTACCGTATTTTATTGCTATTAGTCAAACGTTGCGATGTGTGTGCGCATTTGTGCGTATGTACGTGTGCGTGTGCCTGTGTGCGTGAGTATGCGTGTGTTTGTGTGTGCGCGTGTGCGTGTGTTTTATTAACAAAATTTGTAATTTATTATGCACTTGTTTTATAGATAATGCTATAAGAAAAATTTGTAATTTTTTTTGCATTTGTTTGATAAATACTAATCCAATTTAGATAAAAACAACATTTGTATGATAAATAATATGAATACAAATCCAACTACGAAAAAAAAATAATGTACTATAATTGTGATAAAACTTTCCTCAAAGAAAAAAAGACTCAATCCATTCATTTTAGTTTCAGGAGGAAGCTACAAAAACAACTGCCTTCCCTGGCCCAGGACTTCAGAATATCATGGGTAATTGTCCCCTCTTGCCGGATGATGTTAGTGAAGGTACGTCACTTAGTATCCCCCTGGATTTTCAATTTACAATGGAAGAAATGAATAGCCTTTTGGAAATTGCTGGACCTAATGTTTCCGGGGAGATTTTTGACGATGACTTTACTATTAGTTAATTGTGTCCTGTGCAAATAGGTGTAGGACATGGAAATTACGTCGAGTCCCCCGAACTACGTGAGTTTTATTTGTTAGAGTCTGCTATAGGTCACTTGAAAACACATAGGATATATTTTAACCCCCCCCCCCCCCCGAGGAAAACCTGGTTGACGTGACTGTCATTTTAAAAAACCCTGTAAAGGTTCCTCATACCTACATCGACCGATTTCGAGCACTTATTGAAATTCAGATTCAGAATTTGGGGGTCAGGGGGGATTAAGGCATCAGCCAATCAAAAAGTTTTTTTTACAAAAGGGGACATCTGGTGACATTTTTTATTTTCATTTTTCAACTGGTAATCAAACTTTTTACCCTGGTCTAAATGAATTTGAGGGTAATTTTTTCAATTGGGTCAATAAATTAATATTAACTTTGGACACATTTAACGAGAGGGGGAGCGGGTCCACCATTTTATACATTGAATACATGAATCTGAATCTCAATAGATTTAAAAAAACAACTTTATTTTAAGGGGAAGGCGGGGTAGTCGACGAATAAAATACCACCCAGATTTGTCGGCTACCAAAGGGGTTCATAGTTTCAATCTTGACACGGGGCTGCAATGCTTTATATACGCATTTTTAGCAGCAGCTTAAAAAACATTGAAAAATGATTCATCAATAAAAAATCTCGACAAACTTGCACGTAACGGTGGAGACAATTTCTCTAAAGTAAATTTGATTGATTAGAGGGAAAGGATCCGGTGTACTTAAAAGAAATAACCATATTTGAAAAAGCAAATGAAAATCTTAGGTTGGGGGTGGTTGTTCTCCAGTATAAAACAGAATTTTTTAAATGGGGGAAAGAAACCAAATTAGAAAGGAGTTATATATTCAGTTAAGACACTGTTGGTAGACAATGTTAAAAATTGGGTTTGGGTTGTGTATGAGCTTCCCAATAATGTAAAATGCTACGGTCATTTTTCCCCGTTACGGCAATAAGTCGACTCTTATCTCAAGGCATGAAGAAAGGGGAATGTCACTATTGCTCCTTGTGCCTTTCCTCATTTAGATCTGAAAGACCATTCACAGATCACAAAAGATATTGCAAAATTCATGGCAATCAAAGAATAGAAATGCTGGCAGAAGGTAAAGATGCTTTACAATTTAAAAACTTCAAAAATTCCCTGCTACAGGTTGATAAAGTATCTTTGGATTGTGAATCAAGACTGGTGGAGGTATCGGACCCATCAAGGCAAAATATGGTCAAGGATCACAAACTAGTTGCGTGTTCCTCTGCGCATGCCCGTCGCATTTCCAATAATAAAATGCAAATGGAAGAGTTTTTTTTTAACTGAGGATGTGGAGGGTAGCATGGAGAAGTTATTGGTGTCTTTAATAAAAACAGCGAAGGGTGCAATTTTGTGTTTACGTCAAATCAACTACCCAATGTCATTATCAGATAAGGAGCAGCTGGCACTAGAAAAGGGGACAATTTGTTGGGTTTGTAGGGGTGTTCTTGTCCCAAAAGACGCTGTCCAGGATCACAATCATCTTATTGACCTCAATTCAACGGGAAAAAGTAACTTTCGGGGGTGGGGTCACAATTCATGTAATTTAAAAATTAAACAGCAACTCTTTCTTCCGGTTTTTATACATAATTCTAACTAACAATTTGAAATATGTGCTACCAGCAATGGCACATCTTCAAAGAAATGAAGTTGTGGATAGTGCATGGGTGATAGAAAGCTTTTCCTACAAAATCATTCCTAAATCGTCGGAAAAGTAGCTTGTTTTGGAATTTATATGGAGATATGTTGAAGACGACATTGAGTAAACGAATCAAATTTGCTTTTTAGATTCCTACAGTTTTTTCCCTAAATTATTGAGCGAATAAATTCAAGTGCAGAAAAATGATGACGGCTGCAACGCTCTCCTCCTTCTCAAGCAACAATTTCCAAATGATTTATATGATTTGTTGACAGTCAAGGGCATATATCCTTATGATTATTACTGTTCCATGTCGAGATTCGCCAAGGAAACTATTCCCTCAATCGAATCTTTTACGACAGTCTACACGTTCGTAGGTGCACCCCTGATGAATACAGTTTTGCTAAAAAAAGTGTGGGCAGAGAAAGCGTGTAAAATTGGGTTTGACTGCTGCAAGCTGTATTTGTCGAGTGATGTGTTAACTTTGCTAGACATTATGTGTAAAAATACGGACAAAATATATGGGAAATTCAATCTTGATTTAGGATATCATTTTTCATCTCCTCATCTAGTAATGGACCTCATCCTAAAAATTAGCGCGGAAAAAATCGGGCTGATCACCGCAATCGATCAGCACCTGTTCATAGAGAGGTCAATGAGGGGTGGATAGGTTTTTCACAGGGATCGTATCTTGGAAACTGATCCAACTAGAGATAAGACGGGGACAAAATCAGATGCAGTTTTCCTTGATATGAATTCTCTCCACCCCTCAGCCACGTCCCATTATGCGCTACCCTGCGATGATTATAAATGGCTCAATGACCCTCAAGCCCCCATTTCCCCAACATTGACAGTGTTGAGGAAAATGGGCCGGCTGGATGGTTTTTTGAAATTGATGGGGAGATGCCAGTTGAGCTTCACGATTCGGTAAAGGATTTTGTTTTTCCATGCATCAATAGACCTGTGAATAGGGACTCTTTGAGCCCCCGAAACTGACGTTTGGTCGAGGTAGACGGATTGCATTGGTCACCTTCAAAACAAAAACTTATTGCTGACCTTCTGCCGAAGAAAAATATTGTCGTACATTATGTGGCTTTAAAATGGATGTGCAACAATGGTTTCAACGTCACAAAGGTTCATAAAGCCCTCCAGTTTAGTCAAAAACCCTATCTGAAAACGTTTGTTGACACTTTTGTCAAGAAACGTTCTGAAGCGCAGACAAAAGCCGAAAAAGAAATCGATAAGTTCATTTTAAATTCGGCTTTTTGTAAAATGTGCGAAAGTGTTCGCAATAGGAATCGTTGTGACGTCGTGACCGATCCCGAACAATTTGCTCGAATTATTGCCGATCTAAATTACACTTCCTTTACAATCATTGACCCAGACATGGTACTTTTGAATAGAAAAAAAAATCATTGTCCTGAATAAAAATATTGCTGCAGGCAGGGCGATCTTGGAGATCTCTAAAAAACTCATGTTGGAATTCTACTACAATATGGCTAGGGTAAAGTGGCCGGAGAAGGGGCAAGTAGAGGTCTGCTACGGGGACACATATTTTCTACTGCTAAAAGTAAAAACGCCAAACCTACTTGATGATTTGGCGCACGGTGAAATCATCAGCTCGCGGATGGACTACACCAATTGGAGTGGGCTTTACCCAGATCATTACCATCGCGGCCCAGGGGGGTGCCCATCGGGTTGCCAGCGGGGGGGGGGGCGTGACGCCACTACCAAAGTTATCCTTTTTTTACTTAGAGCAGATTTTTTTGCTTTTGTAAATATACATGTTGCACTCAAATTAAAAAAAAAATGATGTAACAAACTGATATTCTTCTAAGTGTATTTTTATCATTAAATTTTGTATTTTTATAAATAAAGTATATTTATTAAAGTGCTTTTTCTAGTGCATTTTTTAAAATAAATGTTTTTATTATAAATAAATAAAAAAAAATCTCAAGTGTATTTTTTTCTGTAATGCATTATTTGTAAAGTGCTGTTTTTTTATCATACAAGAAATATGATTCTTTATTGATTTAGTTTTCATTATTCTTGAACGGACTAGTAGGGAAAATTATTTAGTCATTAGACAACTATAGTCTTCGGTTAGTTGTTGGTGAACTGTTGAAGGGAACATGTATCAATTTAAAACATAATTCATATCGTTTCTGCGCGGTCCACCAATGTCAGGCAAAACAACACTCTTAACTAGAATAATTAAAAATTGTAATAAAATGTTTGTGGAAAAGCCAGAAAAAATCTACTATTGTTATAGCATTTGGCAGGAGTCATACGATAAAGTAAAACCAATTGGCATGGCGGGATTGGTGCAGATACAATTCATACAGGAACTTGATGTTTTCAACATTCTTGAACCAAACTCTTGGCTGATTATTCACGATCTGGCTGAATCTATTGAACAATGGTCCCAGCAAATGCTACAATTTTTCACTGTTCATTCTCATCATCAATATATTCCCGTTGCTCTGGTTCTACACAATCTCTTTCATCAGAGCAAATATATGCAAACACTTGCATTGAACTGCACCTACTATATCATCTACAGAGTTGTTCGTGATTCCAGCTCACTAATAACTCTTAATAAACAAATATATCCAGGCGCCCCCAAATTTCTGCTCTCAGCGTGCAATCAGACAACTAATAAACCCTACGGCTATATCCTATTGGATCTTAATCAAAATACACCCGAGAATTTGCGTGTAGTCATAGATATTTTTGACAATGAAATTACAGTATATCTCCCCGTGAACAGTAAAAAGACCTATTAGTTGCTATCATGACACTGAAGAAACTACATGAAAATAGACATTTATTTTCAGTTCTATGCACTTCAAAACCCCCACTTAGGATAGCCATACTCAAACTTGGCATTGACAATGATTTCATTAATCTAATATCTGAACTTTGTTTAAATTTGACAGAGGACAAATATTCAACTGCCAGAAGTAGTTAAGCAACAGGAAAAGCAACTTCGTTCCATTGTACGTACATTGGCCTCTAAAAACATCCTCCTTGGTTATCATGGTTACCTTGGTTACCTCCTGTTATCAAGGTTAGCAGGCAACCGCAAGCTTATAGAGAGATATTTTAATGGATCATTTAAGAGTTACTGCTGATTTATACATCCTTTTTTCAAATTTGTCTTGATATCACTGAAAAAAAGTCTGGTTTTTTTTTCTTTTTTGCAGCAACTCTTAAATGTTCTAAGCTCAATCCTTTTTATTAGTTTATTTTCCTTAAACAACCCCCCCCCCCCTATTTTAAACTATTAATTATCAATTTGAAATTTAATAGGGGGTGACTTATGATTTTCTGAAGTGACCCCTCCCCTATCCCACCCTTTTCAGTATCTTCTGATCGGGTACCTACAGCCTTTATACGTCAGGCTATTATCAATGTTGCCAGGAATTATTTAATAAATAATATGTTAATTCCTTGGCTAAAGGGACTCCCTGTATCACCTTGTACATAAAACACCCCCCCCCCTAAAAAGGGCAAAACAACAGAAAATCAACTGGTTCATAATATTCCACAATCCATGACATTAAAATTAATTATTTTTTGCGATTTAAAGGCTACTATGTGTTTAAGTTTAGTTGCTTTTTTAGTATATGCCTAAGAATTCTTAAACCTGGTTAAGTACTGGTCATATACTAAGAGTCAAGGAGGATTAGCTTTTAAGTTATAGGAATATTTGTAATTTCAGTTCTTCGGATCTTGTATCCACGTTTGAATGAATTTCAATTTTCCGCGTACTCTGTAGAATATACTGATCTTCAAGCTTACAAAAGCGTTACCTTGTTGTCTTGTGGCAAAGTTTCCTTGCCTTAAAAAATATAAATGAAATCTACATAACAACATTTTACGTAATCTTTAACTCCAGATATTAGAACTGCTATTGTTTGAATTGTTCTATATAAGAAAAATACAGACAAATCTCACGCATTTGTTAAGTTGTGCTCACACGCAATTCCAGCAAGACTTCCTTGTCTAGAGATGTATGTCAGGCTACGCATTGTTCACCCAGACATGGAAGTTCACCCAGATTATTGAAGTTCACCCAGACATGCTTGTTGACACCACCAGATGACAAATTTAGTGCAAAAGAGGCAACCTGATTGGCAGAATTTCAGATCCTAGACACAAATATCTAGAGTCTAGGCCTGGATACTTAGCTGTAACTTGGTGCAGTGAAGCATCGAATTTGACATGTGAACGGGAACTGCCTGGATACTGACATCTATACAGGCACCAGTAGCAGTTTTACGCCTCATAATCTGGATGAGGGGCGAAAGTTCTATCGTGCGAAAGCCAGTGGTATTGATCACAAAAAAGAATCATCTCCTCAGGATTCGGCTGTTGCTGGTGGAACACACCTAAAGAAGGAGGAATTCGATTCAATTTTATCTAAATTTGGAAATCTAATGCCCCACTAATATCTTGAACAAATAAAACGACTCATAACATATCTCGTTGAAAGTGGTCAACATCATATTCAAGTTGATATCAGTGGGAAGGGGATTATAATTCAAGGCAAGAGCTATAATCCACTTGATTTAGTCTATGACATGGTTACAAATCGTAAAGGACTATTATCATTTGACGATCATCTATACAACTTTCTAAATACATTAAACTTCTCCAAAAGCCTTATTAGCAATAGGCAAATTCTAAAAAAATTAAATGAACTTGCATCAACAGCATTAAAATATGAAGAAGAAGAAGAAGATTTTAAATCAATTTTGGAGAATACTAGCAAACCTAGCGGAAAATTGACAATAAAGAGCAGCCGCACACCACTGATAGCTAGAAAAAACGAAGACGTATCAATTTAACGTCACCACCACCCCCACGAACCACCAGTATACAAAAGGATAGCGGACGTTACACTACACGTTTGCATTCAAAATGGTTGAAGTTCTGAAACCTGCTTATGAAAATATTGGTGAAGTTGGAAGTTTAAGTTCCCCCATCACTCTTTCCAAAGTCACTGGTGTTCCCACTAAAAGTGAACAAGACTATCTTCAAAATGAATCATGTTACACTCTGTATAGAAATCATTGGCTTCGTGCTAATCATTGTCGAAAAAGTGAAGCCTTTTTCTCATTGCACATAATGCAAGCAGATCTCCTCACTCTAGATGAGATTCAAAGACGTCACAATACACCGTACAAGTACATTCTACTTGCAATCAGTGTTTCTAGTCGCTATGCATATGCAATTCCATTGCGGTCAAAGAGAGGTGCTGAAGTTGCTCAGGCCGTTGAAAGTATTCTCGAACAGGATTCGTATAAAAAATTCAAACGGATCGTGGTAGTGAATTTCTTAATCACCATGTTGCAAAAGTACTAGTGAAATATTATACACTGCTCCATCATAGTCATAGTCCTATAAAGGCTGCATTGGCTGAACGATTGATAAGTACTATTCGACTTTTAATTTCAAGATATTGTACATTGAAAAATTTCATCTGCTTATATTCATGATTTAGATAAAATCATGTTGATTTATAATCAACGACCTCTTCGATCATTGTCCAATGCAACCCCAACGGAAGTTCATAATTCTGATCATGATACAATTGATACCTTTCTTAAACAATATTCCAATGAAACGATTGTCAAGAAGAAAAATTCAATGTTGGTGATACTGTTCGAATTAATAGAACAACTAATGTTTTTGAAAAGAGTAATTACTTGTGGTCCACAGAACTTTTTAAAGTGGCAAAAATCCTAGACACTAAACCCATAACTTATCGTTTGCGTGATACCAAAGATGAAGAGATTCTCGTCGGCTTTTATGACTATGAACTACAAAAAGTTAAAAATAATAGTGAAATCTATCAAATTGAAAAGATTATAAAGACTCGTACTCACAGGGGTAGGAAACAATTACTTGTTCGGTGGCTAGGATACAACTCTGATTTTGATTCTTGGATCAGTGTTGAAGATGTTGACAATGCCCAATGATTTCTATATAACTTTTATGTCCAACGTTTCTGATCCTCTCTGCAATGACCTGAATAAAACAAGTGATTTTTGGACGAAACCCTCCTCCGCCATCAAATTCGATGACGGAAAGTATGAAGTGGCTCTTTTTGACTGTATTCTCAAAAATACCTCTGCCATCCTGAGAAAGGATCGTGTTTATGACATAAAAGTTATACCATTCAATTGGTCGCTTTTTGTCGAGTATGAATGGGTTGAAGCACTTAAATCTAGCGAATATCCACATGTCAAATTGAAATATATTGAATATGATAATATGACAGATTTATGTCGTACAATCAATAGAAAAATCTCATATCGTAGGAATGGTACATTCCATTTTAATTGTTCAATGGAACACGATAATATTTACATTACCTCAACTGTTGACACTGAAAAGATTATTCTCAATGATAATCTGAGAGACGTTCTTGGCTTTAAATAGAATATGATCAATGGGATAAACGCTGGCACTGTTTACGGCATGGATTAAGTTATTTTTGCTGATTATCCACCTGGTTTCGCCTCGGAATCTTGCATATTTCTCTATGCAGTTTTTGTGCAGACATCGAGAGTTGGTAATTCAAATGTCCCCTTCCTACGTGTTCTTGAACGAAAAATAACCCATTAACTTGTTCATCACTATAATATGCAGCATCTTCAGTATGTTCCTGTAAATACTTCATATTCGGAACTTTGTCAGTTATAACTAAACAGTGATTTGGGGGATCCTCAAGCAATAACAAAAGGCTTAGCAGTGATTACATGTAAATTTGGACCCATCGTTAGCAACACCACCATCTCCACCTAAAATGAACAATAGAAGAATTCCATCTGTCCTGATATCGATTCCTATATTGGTACTCTGAGTCCAAGTCAAATAGGCAATGGATTGGACTACTACAAGGGGCGTACTATAATGTCTGGCTATGGTCTTGGTAGCTGGTTTGCTAGGCTATTTCCTTCTGCACTACCCCTTGCCAGAAAATATCTTGTACCTGCTGCATCAAATTTTGCTGCCTCAACACTACAGGACAGGGGGTTGGGTAAGAATTTCAACGAGAGTGTTAAGGAAAATATTAGATCTTCAGCAAGAGCCGTTGGTGAGCAATTAAAATCTCGGCAAAATGGGAAGGGATTGAAAAGGATGCGTGCGCGTCATTCACTCATGAGTCTCTACCCAAGTGGGAAGCGAAGGACATCAACATGGACTTTGAGAAATAAAACAAGGAAGACCAATAATAAAACGAAAAAGTAAAAGATTGTTAGATCAAGGAAGGAATTCTTCTCTTAAGATGACTTATCTCCCTCACAAGGAATCGCATCCATCAATCAGTTTCTCATTGAATCTCTTCAATGCTGAAAATGTTGATGTCAGTGTCAAGTATGGCTACTATGAACAATTTTATCCTCAGCACACCCTCTCGGAAAATATACACTTTCAAATATTTTCCAATGAAGACTATTTCATTGATTTTCATCAATATTTATTGATTTAAATGTTGCGGTGAAGAAAAAGTCAGATAATACAACTGCAACTGCTGCCGATGGTTTCTTCTACAAAAACTGTATTCTACACAACCTGTTCAAACGAATTAATGTATTCATTAATGGGATATTGGTGAAAACTAGCAATAATTTATCCAACTATGCAAGCTACATACAATTTATGATGATGACACCAAAGGCTTATAAGGAGTTGAGAGGACAATCATTGGGCTGTGAATATTGATCAGATGTTGATACTGACGGTGAGTTGACTACTGCAGTGAGCCAGGAGTATCATCTGGTTGGAAAATTAAATCATGAGATATTCAATATATCCCAATGGTTACCCCCCAATGTCAAAATTGACATAAAGTTGCAACTGGCCCCATCGAATTTCATTTTCAGAAAAACCCTTCCTGCAGCACCTGATGCAAATGTCATTATCACATCGGCAATTCTCCATGTCCGAAAACAACAGGTTATGAGCTCTGTTGCATTGACAGTGGATAAGCTAAGAGCCAATGGCAACAACATTAAACTTCTTGTCCCCCATACGATCACCAAACAACGTCACGTTGCCACCGGCTCTCGTAGCTATACCGATTCATCATTTATCATTGGGGAAATCCCATCAAAATTGGCTTTGGCCTTTTTGAAGAGTGGCAGTGCTTTTGAATCCTGGACTGAATCCCCCCATGATTTTAATTTTTTCGGTCTATCTAGCCTTGTGTGCAAAGTGAATGGTATTCCACTGTACACTCTATCATTTTACAAAAAATCCTATAGAACTCTGTACGAGTTGACCATGCAATCCCTAGATAATGACTCCCAACTATTTGAAAATGGAATAACCGATTCAATGTTTTCAAAAAATGATGGTGTAATTGTTTTGGACCTGTCGGGGACCCAGGATATGAGCATAGTACGAACAGGGAATGTACGTTTAAAGTGTACATTTGCCAATGCTTTGACTGAGAGTATCACGCTAATATCACTGAGTCAATTTGAAACCTATTGGGAAATCATACCCGACTGTAGTGTTCTACTAGACCTAGCACCATGAACACAAACCAAATAATCAATGTATTTAGTATGGATTCATAGATGTCCCAGTACAAGTCCTACTGCATACCATCGGACTTCATTGAAAAAATTCCATGTTTTGACAATGCCCAAATCATTGTTAATAGCAGTCCATCGACTTTGAAGACAGGCCATTGGCTATGCATCTTTCAAACAGCGAAGGTCATTGAATTTTTTGATCCTCTTGGCCTATCGTATAAATTCTACACTCCATACATCAGCAACTTTATTGAAAGCAGTGGGAAAACTATTATTCAAAATCAAAGAAGAGTACAGGATTTAACAGGATTTAAGACATGTGGCTTTCATTCACTACTTTTTTCATGTTCAGATGTCGTGGCTATACCTACAAGCAGTTTCTCGACATCTACGTTGACTTTCCTTAATTGAACGACTTTCTAGTGTAAAATGTACTTACAAGCGTGCTTAATATTGATTTTAGTGCCCTACGAATAAAATGTTCTAAAAATGTATGTGAAATTGCTTATTAATAAAGATAATGTATCTACGTGATAAAAACGACTTTTTTACTCCTTAGATTTTATCTTCTACTAGGTATAGGTATTTGTCGAGAACAACTAATTCAAGTAGATTATCTGAATTCACAGTATACTGATCCTGATGTGCTGAAATGTCTGGGTCGCATTTTCCACAATAGAGTGTAACTTCACTCTTGTCATTTCTCTTTGTATAGTCAATGATACTATTCTCATTCATTCTGTAGAATTCACATGTTTCAATTTGCTTATTTGAAGCAATTTCACAAACAGTGTCCTCAAGTGGCGAATCATATTCCGCCACAGCCAAATAAAAATCAGGGGGCTTATAATCGTAGTAGTCATATTCTTCACAACGATTACGTAAAAACCAAATTCTTTTGTTGTTCCAACAGTTGAATCGCTGACCCGGCTCCTTCTCCCAGAACAATCTAAAACCACGACGATACCAATCTCTTAGCAATAAACTAAAATCACGCATAGGATTCTTTCCAATCATACCAGGATATGTATTCTCCCACTGATTATTTTTATCATAGTGGCAATTGGAGCATAGGTGTCCTCTAGGATGAGAGTCACACTCCTCTTCAAGACAGGAATTACAACCTTTAATTTGTACAGCATATCCTCTATGCAATTTACACGGGTTGCATAATCTACACTTTTCATCATACTCATCAATCATTGTGCAATTCTCACATGATGACCAGCCACCCAGTGTGTACATGCATAGCGGATATGTATGGAACATTTTTTTCATGTGTTGACACTCATTACCACAATGAAACTGAGCTAGCAACAACAAATTGATTGGGATAGAGAGAGAGAGAGAGGAGTAAATCATCCTTGAACTCCATCTTTCTCATAAAAAAAAGTCAAAAATTTCTAAACTAGCGTTTAAAAGCATATCCACAATATCATTTTTCCGTGTCGTGATTAATATGTCAAAAAATTCTGTAAATACATTTGTATAACAATGCAAAAGCTTCCTGCAATAGTCTAATGTCAATGAATCAGTTTTCATTCTATCGGCAATTATTCCCTGAGATATTATCTTCCTTTGAATAGATAGTTCCAGAAAATGATCATTTAGATCAAAGTTCTTCCATAAGCACAAGATTCCCCATGATTTGCTCTTTCTCAAATCTATCCATTTTTTAGAGTCCTAACAATCTCACAACCAACTTCAGACTAACCAAATTTTTTTCTACTCTAAAAATATACACTAGTCTACTATAGAAAGAAAAATACCTTTGATTTAGAAACAATTTTATTTAGCATAATTATAACAATAATAATCACTGATTCAATTTGTTCTTATCAATATATATCACTATCGCATCTAATGCTGCCGGAAGTCTATTTATATTGCACAATATTCAGTTTCGCAGCAAAACATAATTATTCCACCATTTTAAATTTGCTTAATGATATCACATATCTAGCATACAAATCGGCCCAGTCAAGGCATAGTCTACAGCCTCCTGTTATTTCCACAGCCACGTTTGGTACTCCTATATCTTTGCTGCTGCTGGCTCCACCATCAATCTCCAATAATGTAAATGCTCCACTCATTTTTTCTACTAATATCCTCTCAAATAAACTATTCTCTCTGAAATCAATTCTCTTACTAATATGAATTGCAATGAAAATCACTCCTTTTATTCGAATCCAATTACCAATCAAGTTATCGTATATAGAGTAACCTCCGCTCTTTCTGATTGGCCCTAAAAAATGGGTGTTGCCTCGAAAACCAGTCTGGTTGTGTTATACAATCTTGACTATAGTTTCAAAACGTGTTTGACCACTTTATAGGTTTGCTCGACTTTTTGCAAGCTGCACGTCAAACTGTAGTGTATATTCTTGTGAAATTCCATGTAAGTTTGAAATATATAGCAATAACCAGTCTGCTTGTCTTATACAATCTCGACTATAGTTTCAAAACGTGTCTGACCACTTTATAGGTAATGGTTTGCTCGCTTTTTACAATGTGCACGTCAAACTGTAGTGTATACCATGTGAGGGGGGTACTCACTCTCTTTGAAAAGGTGTAGAGCCTCTATAAAATTCCATTGATACATTCTACTTCCAATCACTTCAGATTAATATAAAGGGCACCAACCCTTTGAATTTCCAATCAAATGAGCTTTAGCTGAAGTTTCTACGACAACGCCTTCTCTAAAACCTTATATGTCCCCAAGACAGAACTTACAACCCTTGCCCTAAGGGCTCTGATAGGGTTATCATCCTCAAAAACCTAATTTCCAAAACTTTCAGCTACATTGAGCAAAATGAATATTTAAAAATTTTGATTGCATGGGTTTTGGGGAATAGTGGGCGTGATAGGGGAGTTAGTTGCCTTCCAATTACTTTCAACTATTAAAAATTGCTCTAGCCCTTTGAATTTCCAGTCGAATGAACCGTTTTCAAGTTTTTACTACAACGCTTTCTGTAAAAACCTTAAAATAAATTGAAAACTTCTAAAATAAAATAAGGTGAAAACTTCTAAAATAAATTTTGTTTTCAATAAAGTGCATTTATGTCGCTCCTCAGAAAAAGAGAAAGGCACGGTCTTTGTAATCATCTTATAAGGAGACTAACATAGGCAGCGCAGCGCTGCCTAAGTAAAAAACGATGTTGGCACAATTTATTATCTTTTTTTTAATACCAGGGCACTTCGTATCAAAGAAATTGTCATAGAAACTTCAAAAAGGGCTCATTTGATTGAAAATTGGAATGGCTAGTGCTCTTTTTAATAGTCGAAAGTTATTGGAAGACAACTAATACCCCTTCCATGCCCACTATTTTCCAAAACCCATCCAATCAAAATTTTGAGATAGCCATTTTGTTCAGCGTAGTTGATTTCCAGAAAGAAAATATGTTATAAAAGAAAATAGTTATAAAAGAAAATAGTGGGCGTGGAAGGGGTGTTAGTTGTCTTCCAATAACTTTCGACTATTAAAAAGAGCACTAGCCATTTTAATTTTCAATCGAATGAGCCCTTTTTGAAGTTTTTACGACAACTTCTTTGATACGATGTGCCCTGGTATTAAAAAAAAATAATAATAAATTGTGCCAACATCGTTTTTGAAACACCAAAACACACTGAAACACTATGTTCGTTTAATTGGAACAATGAGAGTGTTTTTTCAAGAGAATTAAGAAACTTTAGCGTAAAGAGCGAGGTGTTGAGGAGGTGTCAACCCCCTTAATATACGGAATAACTTCTGTTCATTTTAAGTTTTAATATCGCTCCTTACTTTCTGTTAAAAAAAAGCTATTTTTTTATTTAATTTCATATTGAATCAAGGTGGATTGTGTTCTATCCTCACTTATGGATATTTTCAATATGGTAAAACATAGAATCCAAACGGAAGGGAAAACTCCTAAAATTCAATTGTGCTGTTGATTTGAGTATCCCAGACGAGATTGTTAGCCAAATGAAAAATTATTTGGTTGTTTTCTGATTTTATGGTGATGAAATGGGTTGGAAAATTAATGTTAAAAAGGCTAAGTCGCTTAAACTAGGAATAAATGAAGGTGAAGAGGTGATGTTGGGTAAAGAAAAGATCGATAAATTAGATAGCTTTACTTACCTGGCTAGCATTATTAGAAAATTAATAACAAAAATAAAGCTTCTCCAAGGGAAATAAAGAGCGAAGTTGAAAATAATTTCTAAGGCCACACTGCTTTTCCATTTACAAGAAATTAAGCAAGAAAAACGGGTTTTAGTTTTTATAAAGCAGTGAATACAATAAAATAAAAACTTAATTAAACAAAAATACTCCGAATATTTCGGCTCCACGTCCGGGAGCCTTTCTCAACGGAAAAAAAAGAAAAAGAAAAAAAAAGAAACAAAAAATGTTCTTTTTAAAAACCTTAACATACATCAAAATAAAAACATACTAAACACACAAAGAGAAAAACAAACAACAAAAAATATAAATAAATAGGAAACAAAATTCACATATTAAATAAACACTTCCATTCACTGGCGTATAAACAAAATTGAATGTCTATGTTGATTCAAACACACTCCTCACAGTATATAAATGAACATATATCAAAAAATGAAGAATATATTTATACTTAAACCAAAACAATAAAGGTCAGCTAACCCCCGGCATAACCCCTAATTAAATCTCACAAGTTCATCAACCAATGTTTGTATTATGAATTGATGGGATTCGTTTGCTTGCAAGCTTAGCTGCAGTTCGTTTACTTTTCCTAGCATTTAACCCATTCTGACCTTTGTTCGCAAGGTCATCTTTCGTTTCAGAACTATTATTAAAATCAGTACTGGTTTTTAAAGTTTTGCCCTTTTAAAGTTTTTATTGAAAGCGTTGTCGTAGAAACTTCAAAAGGGCTCATTCAATTGGAAATTGAAAGGGCTAGTGCCTTTTTTAATAGTCGAAAGTTATTGAAGGGCAACTAACCCCCTCGGAAGCCCACCATTTCCCCAAACATATTCAATCAAAATTTTGAGACATTCATTTTGTTCAACGTAGTCGAAAGTTCTGGAACTTATTTCTTTTAGGATGTTAACCCCTAAGAGCCCTCAGTGAAACGATTTTAAGGAATGCCATGGGGGCATGTAAGGTTTATATAGAAAGTTGATGTAGAAATTTCAAAAAGGGCTCATTTGATTGAAAATTGAAATTGCTCTTTTTAATAGACGAAAGTGATTTGAGAGTAATTAGCCCCGCTCTCACGCCCACCATTTCCCCAAAATACATTCGATATGAAATATTTGGTTTTCATAGAAATTGAAATTGCCCTTTTTAATAGTCAAAAGTGAGTGGAGAGTAATTGACCCCCCTCTCACACCCACGGGTAGGGGGTAGTATCTTTTTAATTACGCCCACCTTTTCCCCATATAGCTTTAAAATGAGTATTCCCAGGATAAGCTTTGAAAAATGAGTGTATCAAATTTGCAAAAAGAGTGGATTGTCTAAAAAGTAATCATAAGAAGGGACAAACCATGATTGAAAAAAAGAATCCAAGGAGGAATCGAACGCATGATAATCTAATTTGAAGTCCAGCGCTGTACTAACAGAATCACGCCTCAAATAATCTAATTTCATATATTGGTGTTTTTAGCTTATTAAGGGGACATGGAGGAGGAACAAGTGGGAGGTGTTCTTGCAAACTTCCAGTTAAGGGTTTTGGACCATAATTATTACAATTATACCGTTTTATGCTTTCAAAATTTTCCCCTTAAGATGTGGCACCAAAAGTCTTGTTTTCAGTGCTATATCACATTTACTAATGGTAGAACTGATGAAAAAAAAGCCCGCTGACATGTGCAATAGCTTTCAAATGAGCCATTAAACATAGCTCCTATAAGTTCTGCTAGTCTAATAGCCTTAGCTTTTTCACTTAAGACGTGGCACAAAAAATGCCGTTTTTAATGCCAATTGGAAATTGTAGATGCTGGAATTTTTAGAAAGAACGTAGATATGAGCAATATCTTTTATATGAACTATACAAAATCTGTACAATGTTTTGGTAGCCAGATAGCGTCACCACTTTGAGAAATGGCAGAGTGCCTTTGAATTGAAAGACAAGTCTAAAATCCAATATTAGAGTATGGGAATCTACAGAGATGATAGTTGTGAAATATAGTTCCGAAACGCAGGTGCTTTGGAACACGGAGGAGGATTTGTTAGATTTTTCAAAATATCTACGGACTGATTTGGGTACCCGTTTGACAGACCATATTTTAAAAGGTAACCTGTACGAAAAATGTAGTTCAATCCCGTTTTCCAGGGCTATAGTGAGATTAATTTTTTAAAAACAAAGTTTTCCCGAGGGAAATGAAGAGCGAAGTTGAAACTTAAAACGAACCAAAATTATTACTTAATAGCCTATCTAACGTATATCAATAAAACTAATTCAAATAAATTAACGGGTGATATTTCCCTATATTTGTAGGATTGCAGAAAACTAGTTCTTTACTGAAAACAAAAAACAATTTAGGAGTTTTGGTCTGATAAAAGTAAACCTTTTAAGGACACTTTTAATAGTATAAAAGTAAAGCATTTTTAGATTGTTGTTATATTTATTTTTTTTCGTTTAATGTGGCATCACTTCTGCACAATAAGCTCAGTTAAATGATTGACTGTTGTTTTGGACCTGAAAAGGACATTTCATGATTATTTTGTAGACAAGTTTGAAGTGAAGGAATCTTATTAACATTAAGACTACAAACTCGCTTTAGAGTTTGTATCATTACTTAAAATCCTCCGTCTTATAAAGAGAAATAACTGGGTTTCCAGAGTTCATATAATGGTTGATATGTTCTTCATTTCGAGTAATACTAGGTGAGACCAAAATCTTACCCGATAAATCAATCCATTATTTTATATGCTGTGTAATGACTTTAAACTTGTTATTTTTATGCCTAAGTTTAAGACAACTTTAATTGTATACTGAAAGTTACTGATATCACAGCTTCTGAATGACTATGAAAAGTGTTATAGATTAGTTTGTTGTCGTGTGGCTATGTATTTAATTTTGAATCCTAAATTAATGCTCTTGTTTTTATGCTTGGCTTTTGTCTTTTCAGTAAAGGGCTAGTTTTTTGTAAGCCTACAAATATAGGGAAATATCACCAGTTGATTTATTTGCATCAGTTTTATTGATATATGTTAGATAGTCTGTGAAGTAAATTTTTTTTCCTTTTAAGTTTCAACTTCGCTCTTTACTTTCCTCGGAAAAACAGTGTTTTTTAAATTAATCTATGCTCGTTTTTGATTAAAATTTAATTTAGAAACAACACTGCTATGACCTTTTCTATTTATACGGAATAATATCTGTTCGCTTTAAGTTTTAATGTTGGTCCTTAGTTTCAGCTAAAGACTTATTTTTTTATATAGTTTCTAATCACCTCCAATCTTGGGGAGATTGGAGACACCTCAACCCTTAGAAAGGAGCAGAACTAAGAAGCTGAACTGAATTAGAATTGAAGGAAAAAATAAGTTTAGACTGGGGAAACGAAATCAAAACATAGTATAGTTTCTGGTATTACAGGTAGTTTCTGGTATCTGGTTTTAATGGTATTATAAACTAAGTTTGTTTTCATTTCAAAAGTTTTGGGAGGAATTACCCAAATTCTCCTACTGAACTGTTTTCATTTGTTTTCTTCCTCTTTGGATGCACAACCTTACGTAAAGAATATTACGGAGGAATTGTCAAGTAAATAATTTGAGTAAGTTAGAATAACAATACATTATTTTTGCTTTAATATAAGCTTTCAGTGGTTCCCGAACCACGTGCCTACACTTCTTCAGCCACTTAGTGGCAAGGAGTTCGGGTCAGGGGCGTAATGTGCTATTGGGCAGAAGAGGCAACTTCCCCTCCCAAACCTTAGTTTTGCTCCAGACCCCAGTCCCCCCTTCCAGTTAAAATTTAGTTTCTCCAAAAAGGTTGTCAAAACTAAGATAAGCCTGCATAATTCAAGCATCCACTGAAACATGTCAATTTTCTGTATTACACCATTACCTTTTTTATTGCTACACGGCTAGTTTATCAGTTTTCTCTGTCATTTCCAAATTTGCCCCCCCCCTCCACAGGATTTTGAAAAAAATTACACCATTCGCTGGGGTGTTGATTTAATGATCTACTCAGAATGTCGTTACAAACCATGAACTGGATGACCTCTATTCCCTTGTAAATCAAAATGCTTGACCAAATACCTTAAAAGAATGAGGGCATCATATTTACAAAAACAGTGAAATTATCTGAAAATGAGGTTAATAGAAGGGAGAAAACCTTAATTGAAAAAAAAAACACCCAAGCAGGAATCGAATTCACGACACTCTATTTTAATGTCGAACACTTTACCAACAGAACCACACCTCTAATAATGTGGTTTGGTATATTAGTGATTGTGCCTTAATTGCGTAGCTTATAAAGGGTTCTTTGAGGAAGAACATAGGAGAGGTGATCTTGCAAACCTCCAGTTACGAGTTTTGGACCACAATTATTACAATGATGATTTCGTTTTATACTTCCAAGCTGTTTTACTAAAGAAGTGACACCACAAGTATTGTTTTTTTGCTCTATCACACCTGGGGCTGGTAGAATTAATAATAATCACGTAGATATAAGCAAAAACTTTCAAATGAGCCATTAAACGTCACTCCAAAAAGTTCTGGTAGCCCACTAGCCCCAAATATTCCACTTGAGACATGGCACCAAAAGTGCCGTTTGTTGTGCTATTTGGCACTTATGGATGGCAACATTGATTAAAGGCACTTAGGTATGAGCATTAGCTTTGACATCAGCCATTAAAAATCTCTCTAAGAAGTTCTGGCAGCCCACTAGTTCCTAGCTTTTCCTCTTGAGACATGGCATCAATAGTACCATTTTTAGTGGCATTTAGCACTTTTAGGTGAAGGAATTTATAAATAAAACATAGACATGAGAAATAGCTTTTATGTGAGCTATTAGGCATTTGTCTTTTGCTGCCCGCTAGCCCCATCTCTTGAGAAATGTGTGCCATTTTTGTGTCATATGGCACTTGCAGATGGCGGAATTAATAAAACCACTTAGATGTGAGAAATAGCTTTTTAATGAGTTTTTAAGGATCTCTCTATGATGTTCTGGTAAACCACTAGCTCTGGAAAAAGAGGAAAAAAATGGGAGACATATCCATGCTACCCATGCAAAAAAGTGGTTTTCCTTATTGTTAAAGGTTGGGGACTGTAATTTCCCTGAACAAGGTTTACAACTATGCTGATTCCAATGATACACTCTTCATTTTGATCTGACACCATTTTAGAGAAGTCTTATGCTTTTTTTCTAAACTACCATAAGTTTCTTTTCACAATAAGTCTTTATTTTGAACACGAACGGAAATAAAAATTACCATTCCCAAATCATTGTCAGGTGGTAACTTTATTTTACTAGGCAGTTTTCTTCTAAGCACGTTTTTTAACTTTTGGTTTCTATGGGCTGTTGTTCGCTTTTTATTATTTTGTGGATAAAAAATGACCGATTGCCGAAGATCGTCCTATTCGACTATCCATCTAGGGCCAACAGAAACAGGTCGTCCTCAAATGAGGCAGGCAGAGGTTGTAAGAAAGGATATTAAGGAAATTCTAGCTTCTTGAGATGATGCGAAGAGGGAAACTTAGGATAGATTTGAAGAGGATAGGAACTGCTTAACTGTTGGCCTCAGGCGGCTTGGTGAAACCCTGGGTTGGGTTGTTAAACGTGGGTTGTTAGTACCAATTTTAAGCTTTAAAGTCACTTTTTACTTTCATTAGAAAAATATTTAATGTGATATGCATTGGCTTAAAATACCTTAAAAAAGAGTTTATACCTTCAAAATAAAACAACCCTCTTAAATTTTGTCATATCACTCAAAAATTTTCTGAGAATTTGTATTTGCTATGTCAAAAAGGCACTAGGGTGTACCATTCAATGAGAAAAAAGTAAACTTTTCAGCCACAATTTTTCAGCTTTTAAGGAAATTTTAGTTTACACTCACAAGGTGTGTGTCAATTCTACTTTTTATTAACTACTATTTGTTAAAAAACAAATATGGTCAGCCAAAATAATGACCAACTCTAACCACAAATTGTTTGGATGAAAATTTTGGGTTCTATAAAGGCATGATTTATAACTACGCACAAGGAAGGGGCACATTCTGTAGAATGTATCAAGAGGATCCTCCTCTTTGGACCAAGATTCAAGGTACCAGATTTCTGATAAAATCTACAAAACCCCCCAGACATTTGAACCATGATCACCAACACCAGGGAACATGTTTAAACCAAAGTAAAAGGAATTGGAGTTGGACTTAGCAAAATTTACTTTGAATCTAACAGAAACCCTAGAAATTCGATTTATTGACTTGGATCAGGAACTGACTGTTCCGGGTGAACCATTTTTACTTTTCTCTCCGACAGAAAAATACACATTTACTTTGAATCTAACAGAAACCTTATAAATTCGATTTATGGACTTGGAACAGGAACTGACTTTGACACAAACCCTAACTCTGACAGTGATTTTAGTGTTTCACAAAGTTTGTATTGGCATAATAAAAGTAACCTTTCCTAGAATGAGTACGTCATCCAAGTAAACAACAGATAAATAACCTCCTCGTCAGTTAATTTAAGAAAACAAAGTATTTCCGAGGGAAGTAAAGAGCGAAGTTGAAACTTAAAACGAAAAAAAAATATTACTTCCCATCCTATCTAACACATATCAATAAAACTAATGCAAATAAATTAACTGGTGATATTCCCCTATGTTTGTCGGATTACAGAAAACTAATAGTTTACTGAAAACACAAAAGCCAAGTATAAAAAACAAGAATATTGATTTAGGAGTCAAAAGTAAATAGATTGTTTCACAACAACAAACTAATCTATATCACTTATCGTAGTCTCACACGAGCTTTGATATCAGTAACTTTCAGTATACAATTAAAATTATCTTAAAAACCTCGGCATAAAAAAAATAAGTTTACAGTAATTGAACAGTATAAGAAATAATGGATCGATTTATCGGGTAACATCTTGGTCTCACCTAGTATTACTAGAAATGAAGAAAACACCAACCATAATATGGACTCTGGAGATCCAGTTATTTCTCTCTATTAATTAAAAAAACTTTTTTCCACAAAACAAGTTTTTCAAAGAAAAGTAAAGAAACCAAAAATGAGAAAAAATACAATCAAATAATCTACCAAGCATGAAACTACCAATAATCCGCATCGATAAATAAATGAAACCCAAAACGAAAAGAAATTACAATAACTAACCGAGTCAATCTCGAAACGAGAAGAAATTATCATGAGTTGGGCTCAAAACCCCTATGCCTTCTCAAGACCAGAATATAATTTGCACTTTACTGAAAAACATGAATGTTTTCACTTTTATAACTTTAATAAAACAAATAATATTAACATTTTGATTACTAAATATCAGTATATTTATATTAAACTGGCAATGCACGTTCATCTGTATTTTTTTTCAACGCTTTTAATAAAAACCTTATATGTCCCCAGGGCTTAACTTACAAACCTTGCCCTGAGCACTGTGACTAGGTTATCATCCTCAAAGACCTAGTTTCTAATATTTCTAACTACGTTGAACAAAATGGCTATTTAAAAATTTTGATTGGATGTGTTTGGGGAACAGGTGGACGTGAGAGGGGGGATAGTTGCCCTCAAATCACTTTCGACTATTAAAAAGGGCACTAGCTCTTTGAATTTCACATTGAATGAGCCCGTTTTCAACTTTCTACGACAAATTTCTCAATAAAAACCTTATATGTCCCCAGGGTATAACTTACAGCCCTTACCCTGAGGACTGTGGGGGAGTGTCATCCTCAAAGATATAATTTACGGACCTTTCAATTACTTTGAACAAAATAGCTATCTCAAAATTTTTCTTAGATGTGTTTAGATAAATTGTGGGCGTGGAAGAGGTGCTAGTTGCTTTCCAATCATTTTCGACCATTAAAAAGGGCACTAGCCATTTCAATTTCAAATCAAATGAGCCTTTTTGGAAGTTTCTACGACATTCATTTCTATAGAAACCTTATATGCCCCCAGGGCATAACCTACAACCCTAGCCTTGAGGGCTGTGGGGGAGGGGGGTTGTCAGCCTCAAAGACCTACTTTCCAGAACTTTCAACTACATTGAACAAAATGGCTATCTCAAAATTTTTATTGGATGTGTTTGGATAAAAGATTGGCGTAAGAGGGGGGCTAGTTGCCCACCAATCACTTTCGAGGATCAAAAAGGGCACTAGCCTTTTGAATTCTCAATCGAATGTGCCTTTTTAGAAGTGTCTACGACAACGCTTTCTATAAAAACCTTATATGCCCCCAGGGTATAACTTAAAACCCTTGCCCTGAGGACTGTGGGGAAGTGTCCTCCTCAAAAACATAATTTCTAATATGTAATCAACTACTCTGAGCAAAATGGGTACTGTATCTCAAAATTTTGATTGGACGTGTTTGGGGAAATGGTGGGCGTGGAAGTGGTGTTAGTTACCTTCCAATCACTTTCGAGTATTAGAAAGGGCAAAAGCAGTAGTAACCGTATAATGCATTAAAACCCTACACGCAAACCTACGCCTAAGGCATGGATATGTGTGTAGGTTTTCAATGCATTGGACGGTTACCAGGGTCATTTGCATAGAGGTAGCATTTCTATAGATGGTATAGTAATTTGAAATATCATATGGAATTTGCTTGAAGGTATATACTTTGCGTACGTGCCCGTATCAAACAGGTTGGTTATAATCTGTTCTGCTTCAAGTTTTTTCTGGCACAATTAACTGAATTTCTATTTCATGATAAACAGGTTTTTTTTTTAGGTTACATCCGTGTCGGAAAAACCGGTGTATCTTTTTTAGATGCCAATTATTTTTTGTATATATTCAAGTTTCAAATTAGATACCTCAACAGTTTGGAATAGTTTATTGAACATAACACAACTGACATTTTTTGTAATTACATAGAAAAATGGATAATTCTAACCTTTTTCTGGTGAGTAAAAATATTCGCATTATTAAAAAGAAATTGTCATTAAGTTAAGGAAGAAATTCTTTCCTTACACTAGAACTAAGGATACTTATGTACTTAGAAGTCTATTGTTTTTAGGAGCTGAAACCTCTAAATAATTCTCTTATAGGTTGAAGCTTACGGCGGGGGCTTTTTTTTTTTGGGTGGTTTTTTTAGGGGTGTTTTTGAAAATACTTCCAGGCCAGTCTGCTTTTACGGTGTGATTTTTATCATGATCAGTTAACCTTTTTAGGGATGTTTTTTAAAAAAATTGCTTATCTATATTGAAAAAAAAAAATGTTTTGCACTAATTTAAATGCCTAACATAAACTGAATTATTTTCCCAAACCTAAAATGCATTTTTTTTTTCAAGGAAGTGGACACATGCAATACCCCCCCTTCTGAAAAGAGGGCACGATATAGAGAAGGTGTACTAATTCAAGCTACAAGAACTTCAGTTATCAAATTCGCTACTAGAACTACACAAGACCAGCCAATGCCTGCGAATCTTTTAATGACAGTGACATCTGACCCCCGTGTTAGCTCCATATCAGCTGGAAGGAACTTGAAAAGGGAGTGGACTGCCTTATATAATGCCTCAGCTCAACCTACTGAAGATTGTGACCTTAACCCCCCTCAAGTAATACAAAGGAGTTCAGATATAAAAGACCAGTTGGAATTTGTATGTATATAGATATTTTTTTTTCTATCCCTATTTTCAAAAAATAATACAAAATTTTATCAGGCGTATAGCTTTTTAAAAACTTAAAATTTGTTTTTAAGCTATTTCATTTTCTTTAATTAACCAAATTAGCTGGAATATGTATAAAGGAATGATTTTAATGAATTTATATAACAAAAAAAAAAAACCTTAAATCTTAAATAAAAAATAATTGGAATTCTAATTCAATATTAATTTTAGACAAAAAAACTAACTATTTGAAAAAAAACGAAAAGCGAAAAAAGACCCCCGTAAAAATTTAAAACACGCTTTTAGACTACTATTTTCGCCCTAATTAATTTGCACACATACGCTATACTTATAAGATCTACCATCGCCTTTCAATCCGATATGAATTCTAAGTGGGGTCGTATGTAAAGTGGACTTTAAATAGCATGATGTATATCTTCAATAAGCAATTTACACAGGGAAAAAGGTTTTTTGATAATTTCCAAATATGTCTTCGCGATAATGTTAAGAAACAGTATTTGGATGAAGCCGTTTTTGGTCATTTCATTGAAACACTTAGATGTTTTCGAGAAAGAATTTGAGGTTGTTCTATTTGAACAGTGTTGTGAAGTCCAATACCCCATCCCCCTAACTCGAAAGGGTATCGATCCTCCTACATCGAAGGAAGCTCCCGGTTCCCAAGGGTCCTCCCCGGGAGAGGGGAGGGGAGGGAGGGTTCTAAAAAGGACCATCCAACATTTTAATTGCACTTTAATTGTTGATATGGATGGAGAAAAGAGTTCTTCTCTCTCTTACAAGCATTTATTTAGCGCAGGATCTTATGATATGTGTTGTGACAATTGATATCTAATTATAACGTGCCCCCCTATTATGTAAAAAATACCTGTTGGTTTTTAATATATTTTTAAAAAAATACAAAGTTAAAGTTAATACCATATATAAAGAAGGAGAGTATTTGATGTTTTTGTTCAATAGCCCCCCTATTTTTGAAAAAATACCTTTTTTTGACCTTTTAAATATTAATTTTAAAAAATTTCAATGTTTGAAGCTATATTCAGAAGGAGATTAGGATAGTAGTGGTGACAATTGAGATATAAGGGGCAATTGCCCCCTATTTAAAAAAAAAAAAAAAAAAATACCTTTTTTGTTATTTATACTTTAAAAAAATACAAAGGTTAATTGTCGCAGCCAGGTCCCGCCGTATAGTATTAGATTAGGTGTTAAACGATTGTGCGAATGAGATAGGGCCCCCTATATTAGAAAAAAAATACCTTTGTTGTACAGTGATAATTTATAATTATAAAAATTACAATATAGGACTATATAGCCAGCTTTAGCTTAGGATAGTAGCTAGGGTCATACACTCGACTTTGAACATGATTTTGAGATTTTATTTTAAAAAAAAAAATTTTTGTAATAAAAACATTATTTTTTTAGAAGCATAATAATAAAATTTCAAGAATAAAAAAAAAAAAAATATATTTTTTAACATGTTAAGTTGAAATTATTAAAGACATAAGGCACTGTAACTTTTTTTTTCTTCTTCTTTTAATTGTTTAGGTGATGGGGGTGGTGGTGGTCGTGTGACACTGACTATGAGAACTTGACAAAGTTTATTAACTATAAAAAAATTTACATAAAAAATAAAACTTTTTTTTTCTACAGATTAAAAATATAGCACCACCACCAGCGACACCATTGAGTGATGAAGCAACTATATTTACAGGACCAATTCTGTCACCACCAGCAGAGTTCAGGGATGAAGCTACACTGGTCCTAGAGAATATGGAGTGGGAAAGTGGCTTCCTTAACGATGTTTTTGGGGAAATGGCCAGCCTGGATGACTTAAGCTGTGATATTGACATGCTTGAGGATCCAGAGTGGGCAGATAGTTTCATATGTGAATATTTAGATGATGATGTTACAAGTAAATCTGAACCGGGTCCTCATAACGAAATTCCATCAGAGGACAATACAGGCTGGCTCGACCAATTGTCCCCAAACACATTGGAATATGTACTAGGGGACCTCATGCCACATCCCCCCAATATGATTGAACAGACTGGGAGTGGTGTTACTGACAATTCTCTGTCACCCGCCACCACTCCACTTAATGCTATAGATAGAAGTAGTAGTAATACAACAGCAACAGTATCCCCTCTTCCGGATTTTTTCTCTCCAACTCTGCCTTGCACCACACACTGGTCTACAGTGCCAAATTCGGTGACCCCTTCAATTCTTTAAGGTTGGGGAATATAATAACAGATCCCCTGGCCATTACACATTCATATACTGATAAGATTCGAGCCATTCTTGAACAACAAATGGGGTGTGGGGAGTGGGGATCAGTTTAAAAGCATCAATAGTACTTAAAATATTTTTTTTAATGAAAATGCGGGTGAGATGTATTCTAAATACTTGCACACAGAGATGTTGGCAATGTACCCGCATTTATCAAATTATGGGGAGGTTTTTATAAATTGGGCAAATAGTATTCAACGTAAGTGGGAAAATTATAACGAGGGGGGTAGTGGATCTGTGGTTTTATTTATAGAAAGTTTAAATGTTTTTTTTTCCGAAAACGTGAGTTAACTTTTAAATTAAATTTTAGGTCTTTTGTCTTAGGGATTGCTCCTCAAATTTTTAAATTGAAAAATGAGTGTGCTGTTCTATTATTAAAGAGAATCTTTCAAGCTTTTATCATCAAAAATGTGGAATTTTGTAGTTTTGACAGAGTAGAAGGATTTTGTACGGGAATTAATTTTGCATGAGGAGGAGGGTTTCCAATTTTTTTTTTCCGGAAACGTGAGCTAACTTTTAAATTAAATTTTAGGTCTGGTGTCTTAGGGAGTTGCTCCTCAAATTTTTAAATTGAAAAATGAGTGTGCTGTTCTATTAGTAAAGAGAATCTTTCATGCTTTTATCATCAAAAATGTGGAATTTTGTAGTTTTGACAGAGTAGAAGGATTTTGTACGGGCATTAATTTTACATGGGGAGGGGGGTTTCCAAATTTTTTTTCCGGAAACGTGAGCTAACTTTTAAATTAAATTTTAGGTCTTTTGTCTTAGGGATTTGCTCCTCAAATTTTTAAATTGAAAAATGAGTGTGCTGTTCTATTATTAAAGAGAATATTTCATGCTTTTATCATAAAAATTGTTTCATTTATCATTTTTGACCTTGATTCAGGTTTTTTTACGGTCATTTTTTTGCTTGGAGGAGGGGGGTTACCTGAGGGGAAATTTTCTGGGGTAAACTTTACAGATTTTTTTTTCCGAACTTTTTTACCGCTTGATCATTTTCAGACTGAAAAGATCAAAAGATATAAAAACTTTTTCTATCTTCTACGGAAAAATTTAGAATAGAACTTTAAATTTCTTTATGTGTTGATGAACTTAAAAACTGATGTGGAAGATTTTATTTTTCTCTGGAGAAATTAGAATTGAAATGTAAGTTCTTTAATAAAATTCGGAATTGAGTTAACTTTTCATGATCACAGAATAATTTTTTCTATCTTCTACGAAAAATTTGGATCACTACTTTAAATTTTTCCATCTCTTTGAGAAAATCTGAACTGAAATGAAAATTTTTTAGTTTCTCTGGGAAAAAATAGAATTGATCTGTAAGTTATTTCTTTTTTCATTGAGAAATTCAGAGAGACTTGAACTTTTCTTCACCTCGTTGAGAAAATTAGAAATTAAATGAAGCTTTTTATCTTCCTGGAAAATATTCACATTCATAGTATAACTTTTCCTATCTTCTACACTAAAATTTAGAACATTACTTTAAATTTTTTTATGTATTTCTGAAAAATTATAGAATTAATTTTTATCTCGTTATATTCATATTTAAAGATTAATGATCACTGTTTAAATTTTTATATCTAATACAAAAAATTTGTATGAAATCTTTAAATTTATGACTTTTGGGAAAAATATGAATTGAAGTTGAACCTTTTTATATTATTTGGAAATATATAATTGATAAATAAATAATTTCTTTTTTTATTGAGAAAACTCAGAAGAGAAGTTAAACTTTTCTTCACATACTTGAGAAAATTTAAAATTGAAGTAAAACTTTGTCTTTAGGGAAAATATTCACACTGGAGTTTTTTATCTTCATTGAAAATATTCACGATCAAAGTATAACTTTTTCTTGCAAAATACAAAATACTTGTTAAAAAAACAAATGATTTCTAAGATCATTAAAAATAGTTCTTACAGAATATAAAAGTTCAGACAAAATCCAAAGCAGTTCTTACAAAACAGAAATAATTCTTAAAAATACAAAAAGTTTTAGGAAATCCAAAATAGTTCTTACAAAACAAAAATTATTCGTAATAAATACAAAAATACTTTACACAAATCCACAATATTTATAACATAATATAAAATACTTTGTGCAAAATACCAAATACTTGCTTCAAGACACTAAATTTCTAACAACACCCCAAATAGTTATTATAGCATACAAAAAAATTCAAACTTATTCCAAAAATAATTCTTACAAAGCAGAAACAATTCTTGCAAAATAAAAAAGTTGTAAGAAAATCAAAAATAGTTCTTAAACAACAAAAACTATTCTTAAAAATAGAAAAAATCCTTTACACAAATCCAAAATAGTTTTAAAAGAATTAAAAATATATTCTGCAAAATATGAAATACTTGTCACAAAGCATGAAACTTATATCAACACATAAATTAATTATGACATAATGCAATAAGTTCAAACAAATCCCAAAAATAGTTCTTAAAAAACAAAAATCATTCTTACGAAATACAAAAATATTTTAGACAAATCTAAAATAGTACTAACAGAATAAAAAAAATAGTTGTTTCAAAACTTGAAATACTTGTTACAAAACAAAAATATTTCTTAAAACATCAAAAATAGTTCTTACAGAATATAAAAAGTTCAAACAAAGTCAAAATTGTTCTTACGAAACACAAATAATTCTTTAAAAATGTAAAAAGTTCTAATAAATCCAAAATATTTATTACAAAACAAAAATTATTAGTATTAAAAACAAAAATACTTTACACAAATCCACATTAGTTCTAACAGAACAAAAAAAATACTTGGTGCAAAATACCAAATACTTGATTCTAGACACTAAATTTCTAACAACATCCCAAATAGTTATTATATCATACAATAAATTCAAACATATTCCAAAAATAATTCTTACAAAGCAGAAACAATTCTTGCAAAATACAAAAAGTTGTAAGAAAATCAAAAATAGTTCTTAAACAACAAAAACTATTCTTAAAAAAAGAAAAAATCCTTTACACAAATCCAAAATAGTTCTAACAGAGTTAAGAATATCTTCTGCAAAATATGAAATACATGTCACAAAGCACGGAAATTCTAACAACACCGAAAGTAGTTCTTACAGGATACAAAAGTTCAAACAAAATCCGAAAATAGTTATTAAAAAACAAAAATTATTCTTACGAAATACAAAAATATTTTAGACAAATACAAAATAGTACTAAAAGAATAAAAAATAGTTTTTTCAAAATTCGAAATACTTGTTACAAAACAAAAAGATTTGTATGCCTTTCCTTGGCACCTTTCCAAACGAGCGGGGACTCCCCACTGGTTCCTACACATTGCAAAAAAGTGAGCAGTACGAAAACTCCAACGTTTTCAACCAGACTGGGTTTTTAGGGACCACTCGGGGGAGATATGTCACGTCGACATAGCTTCATTTCATTTTTTTAAGGTACATTTAGTCCCGGTTTCGGGCGCGCACGTACCCGGGACTAAATGTACCTTTGAAAATTTAAATAAAGATAGGTCGACGTTTCATCTCTCTCCCGCTTGGTCCCGCAGAAACCAGTCTGGTTGAAAACGTGGAGTTTTCGTACTGCTCACTTTTTGCAATGTGTAGGAACCAGTGGGGAGTCCCCGCTCGTTTGGAAAGGTGCCAAGGAAAGGCATACAAATCATTTTGTTTTGTAACAAGTATTTCGAATTTTGCAACAACTATTTTTTATTCTGTTAGTACTATTTTGGATTTGTCTAAAATATTTTTGTATTTCGTAAGAATAATTTTTGTTTTTTAAGAACTATTTTCGTATTTTGTTTGAACTGTTTGTATCCTGTAAGAACTACTTTCGGTTTTGTTAGAATTTTCGTGCTTTGTGACATGTATTTCATATTTTGCAGAAGATATTCTTAACTCTGTTAGAACTATTTTGGATTTGTGTAAAGGATTTTTCTATTTTTAAGAATAGTTTTTGTTGTTTAAGAACTATTTTTGATTTTCTTACAACTTTTTGTATTTTGCAAGAATTGTTTCTGCTTTGTAAGAATTATTTTTGGAATATGTTTGAATTTTTTGTATGATATAATAACTATTTGGGATGTTGTTAGAAATTTAGTGTCTTGAAGCAAGTATTTGGTATTTTGCACCAAGTATTTTTTTTGTTATGTTAGAACTAATGTTGATTTGTTTAAAGTATTTTTTTATTTACTATGAATAATTTTTGTTTTGTAAGAACTATTTTGGATTTCTTAGAACTTTTTACATTTTTTAAGACTTATTTATGTTTCGTAAGAACAATTTTGATTTTGCTTGAACTTTTTATATTCTGTAAGAACTATTTTTGATGTTTTAAGAAATATTTTTGTTTTGTAACAAGTATTTCAAGTTTTGAAACAACTATTTTTTATTCTGTTAGTACTATTTTAGATTTGTCTAAAATATTTTTGTATTTCGTAAGAATTATTTTTGTTTTTTAATAACTATTTTTGGGATTTGTTTGAACTTCTCGTATTCTGTAAGAATTAATTTATGTGTTGTTAGAATTTTCTTGCTTTGTGACAAGTATTTCATATTTTGCAGAAACTATTTTTAATTCTGTTAAAACTATTTTGGATTTGTGTAAAGGATTTTTTCTATTTTTAAGAATAGTTTTTGTTGTTTAAGAACTATTTTCGATTTTCTTACAACTTTTTGTATTTTGCAAGAATTGTTTATGCTTTTTAAGAATTATTTTTGGAATAAGTTTGAATTTTTTGTATGCTATAATAACTATTTGGTATGTTGTTAGAAATTTAGTGTCTTGAAGCAAGTATTTGGTATTTTGTACCAAGTATTTTATATTCTGTTAGAACTATTGTGGATTTGTGTAAAGTATTTTTGTATTTATTACGAATAATTTTTGTTTTGTAAGAACTATTTTGGATTTTTTAAGAATTTTTGTATTTTTTAAGAATTATTTCTGTTTTTTATGAACTGATTTGGATTTTGTTTGAACTTTTATATTCTGTAAGAACTATTTTTAATATTGTTAGAAATCTTTTGGTTTTGTAAAAAGTATTTTGTATTTTGCAAGAAAAAGTTGTACTTTGATCGTTAATATTTTCAATGAAGATAAAAAACTCCAGTGTGAATATTTTCCCGAAAGACAAAGTTGTAATTAAATTTTAAATTTTCTCAAGGAAGTGAAGAAAATTTTAACTTCTCTTCTGAGTTTTCTCAATAAAAAAAAGAAATTAGTTATTGATCAATTATATTTTTCCAAATAATATAAAAAGGTTACACTTCAATTCAGATTTTTCACCAAAGACATAAATTTAAAGCTTTCATCCAAATTTTTTGTAGAAGATATAAAAAGTTACACATTGATCATGAATATTTCACTATGAAGATAAGGAGCTCCACTTTAATTCTGTAATTTTTCCGAAAGACATAAACAAATTTAAAGTAATGTTCTAAATTTTAGTGTAGAAGATACGAAAAGTTATACTATGAATGTGAATATTTTCCAGGAAGATAAAAAGCTTCATTTAATTTCTAATTTTCTCAATGAAAAAAGAAATAACTTACAGATCAATTCTATTTTTTCCCAGAGAAACTAAAAATTTTTCATTTCAGTTCAGATTTTCTCAAAGAGATGGAAAAATTTAAAGTAGTGATCCAAATTTTTCGTAGACAAAAGACCTAAATTATAAATTAAATGTTTACTACCTTTTCCGGAAAAAAAAAATCTGAAAAGTGTCCACATTTAAATATATAATCTCGAACCCCCCCTCCTCATTGCAAAGTAATCCCCGTAAAAAAAAGTTATAATCTGTAAACAATGAAAAATTCCACATTTTTTATGATAAAAGCTTGAAAGATTCTCTTTACTAATAGAACAGCACACTCATTTTTCAATTTAAAAATTTGAGGAGCAAATCACAAAGACAAAATAACTAAAATTTAATTTAAAATTTAGCTAACTTTACAGAAAAAAAAAATTTGTAAACCCTACTCCCCATGAAAAATTAATTCACGTACAAAATCCTTCTACTCTGTCAAAACTACACAATTCCACATTTTTGATGATAAAAGCATGAAAGATTCTCTTTACTAATAGAACAGCACACTCATTTTTCAATTTAAAAATTTGAGGAGCAAATCCTAAGACAAAGACCTAAAATTTAATTTAAAAGTTAGCTCACGTTTCCGGAAAAAAAAATTGGAAACCCTCCTCCTCATGTAAAATTAATTCCCGTACAAAATCCTTCTACTCTGTCAAAACTGCAAAATTCCACATATTTGATGATAAAAGCATGAAAGATTCTATTTAATAATATAACAGCAAACTCATTTTTCAATTTAAAAATTTGAGGAGCAAATCACTAAGACAAAAGACCTAAAATTTAATTTAAAAGTTAGCTCACGTTTTCGGAAAAAAAAACATTTAAACTTTCTATAAATAAAACCACAGATCCACTACCCCCCTCGTTATAATTTTCCCACTTACTTTGAATAATATTAGACCAATTTAGAAAAACCTCCCCATAATTTTATAAATTTGGGTGAATTGCCAACATATCTGTGTGCAAGTATTTCGAATACATCTCACCCGCACTTTAATTTAAAAAAAATATTTTTAGTGCTATTGATGCTTTTAAACTGACCCCCACTCCCCACATCCCCATTTGTTGTTCAAGACTGGATCGAATCTTATCAGTATATGAATGTGTAATGGCCAGGGGATATGTTATTATATCCCCCGACACTAGAGAGTTGAAAGGGTCACCAAATTTGGCACTGTAGACCAATGTGTGATGCAAGGCAGAGTTGGAGAGAAAAAAATCCGGAAGAGGGGATACTGTTGCTGTTGTATTACTACTACTTCTATCTATAGCATTAAGTGGAGTGGTGGTGGGTGACAGAGAATTGTCAATAACACCACTCCCAGTCTGTTCAATCATATTGGGGGGATATGGCATGAGGTCCCCTAGTACATATTCCAATGTGTTTGGGGACAATTGGTCAAGCCAGGCTGCATTGTCCTCTGATGGAATTTCGTTATGAGGACCCGGTTCAGATTTACTTGTAACATCATCATCTAAATATTCACATATGAAACTATCTGCCCACTCCGGGTCCTCAACCATGTCAATATCACAGCTTAAGTCATCCAGGCTGGCCATTTCCCCAAAAACATCGTTAAGGAACCCACTTTGCCACTCCATAGTCTCTAGGACCAGTGTAGGTTCAAACCTTGAACCCTGCTGGTGGTGTGAGAATTGATTCTGTAAATATAGTTGCCTCATCACACCATGGTGTCGCTGGTGGTGGTACTATATTTTTAATCTGTAGAAAAAAAAAAGTTTTATTTTTTATGTAAATTTTTTTAAAGTTAATAAACTTTGTCAATTTCTCATAGCTATTGTCCCACTATCACCACCACCACCACCTGAACAATTAAAAGAAGAAGAAAAAAAAGTTACATTGTCTTATGTCTTTCATAATGTCAACTGAACATGTTAAAAATATATTTTTTTTTTTTTTTTTAGTCGGGAAAATGTAGTCTTATTCTTATAAAAAATTAATGGTTTTATTCCAAAATTTTTTTTTTTTAAAACAAAAATGCAAAATATGAGTACAATTCGATTGTTTGACCCCCGCTACTATCCTAAGCTCCTTCTGAAGATAGCTTCAAATATTGAACTTTTTATATTTAAAAAGTATAAATTCAACAAAAATGTATTTTTTCAAAAATATTTGGCAATTTATCATAATATAAAAAATGTAATCACTAATATCATAAGCTCCTGCTGAAGATAGCTTCGAATATTGAACTTTGTATTTTTTTAAATTATAAATTCCAAAAAAAGGTTTTTTTTTTTTTTTTTATTAGGGGGCAATTGCCCGGTTTTTCGAAATTTGACACCATACAAACCAAAGAACCGGCTGACGGTAGCTTCTAATATTTAAATTTTTATATTTTAAAAGTATAATAGGCACAAAAAGTTATTTTTTAAAAACGTGTGGGGCAATTGCCTCCACTACTATCCTAAGCTCCTGCTGAATATAGGTTCGAATATTGAAATTTGTATTTTTTTTAAAAATATAAATACCACAAAAAGGTATTTTTTCAAAAATAGGGGGGCAATTGCTCCTTATATCTAAATTGTCACCACTACTATCCTAAGCACCTGGGATGAATAGATGATTGTAAGAGAGAGAAGAACTCTGGTCCCAAGTCAGCTACACAATTAAAGTGCGAGGACAATTTTTTATACAACTTTTTGAGCCATCCAACCAACCATCCCCCTCTCCCGTGGATTAATATTTTGACACGGGGGCTACCTTTCGATGTAGGAGGATCGATCCAAGAGCTATGGATGGGGAGGATTGCGAGGACGGCAACCAAAATGTACCATATTCACCAAGCCCATTCTTTTTCGTAAACATCTAAGTGTTTCAATGAAATGATCAAAACCGCCTTCACCCAAATAATGCTTCTTAACATTACCGCGAAGACATATTTGGAAATTATCAAAAAACCTTTTTCCCTGTGTAAATTGCTTATTGAAGATATACATCTTGCTATTTAAAGTCCAATTTGCATACGACCCTACTTAGAAGTCAGATCGGATTGAAAAGCGATGGTAGATCTGATAAGTATAGCGGATGTATTCAAATGCATTAGGCACGAAAATACCAGTCTAAAAGTGCGCGTTAACTTTCTAGTAGCAATTGTTTTCACTTTTCGTTTTTTTTTTAAAATAGTTAGTTTTTTTTTGTCTAAAAGGAATTTTGCATTATAACGCATCTTTGTTTTAAGTTAAGAGGTAAGGTTTTTTTTTTTGTTATAGAAATGAATGATAAGAAATCCTTTATATATATCGCTAATTTTGTTAATGAAAGAAAATTAAATAGCTTAAAAACAAATTTTAAGTTTTTAAAAAGCTATGCCCCTGAGAAAATTTTGTCTTATTTTTTGAAAATAGGGATAGAAAAAAAAAATATCTATATACTTACAAATTCTGATTGGACTTCTATATCTGAACTCCTTTGTAATACTTGAGGGGGGTTAAGGTCACAATCTTCAGTAGGTTGAGCTGAGGCATTATATAAGGCAGTCCACTCCCTTTTCAAGTTCCTTCCAGCTGATATGGAGCTAACACGGGGGTCAGAGGTCCCTGTCATTAAAATATTCGCATGCATTGTCTGGTCTTGTGTAGTTCTAGTATCTAATTTTATAAATGAAGTTCTTTTATATTTAATTATTAAAACTTCTATATATATTGCAATCTTTTAATAAGGGGGGGTATTTAATTTGTCCACTTCATTGAAAAAAAAAATGCATTTTATGTTTTGGAAAATAATTAATTTTTTTTTATGAATTTAAATTATTGAAAAAAATTTTTTTTTTTTAAATATATCTAAGAATTTTTTTTAAAAAACATCCCTAAAAAGGTTAACTTATCATGATAAAAATCACACCGTAAATGCAGACTGGCATGGAAGTATTTTCAAAAACACCCAAAAAAAAAAACAAAAAAAAAAAAAAACGCCCCCGAAACATGAAACAAAAAGGCGAATTATTATTTGTTTTAACCTCAAAAAAAAATAATGAAAATAATTATTAAATTCCCCATATTTATCGTTTTAGGAAATAATTTCTTCCTTAACTTAATGATAATTTCTTTTTAATAATGCGAATATTTTTTACTCACCAGAAAAAGGTTAGAATTATCCATTTTTTCTATGTAATTACAAAAAATGTCAGTTGTGTTATGTTCAATAAACTATTCCAAACTGTTGAGGTATCTAATTTGAAACTTGAATATATACAAAAAATAATTATCTTCTAAAAAAGATCCACCGGTTTTTCCAACACGGATGTAACCTAAAAAAAAAACCTGTTTATCATGAAATAGAAATTCAGTTAATTGTGCCAGAAAAAACTTGAAGCAGAACAGATTATAACCAACCTGTTTGGTACGGGCACGTATGCAAAGTATATACCTTCAAGCAAATTCCATATGATATTTCAAATTACTATACCTTCTATAGAAATGATACCTCTTTGCAAATGACCCTGGTAACCGTCCAATGCATTGAAAACCTACACACAGCTCCCTGCCTGGGGCGTCAGTTTGCGTGTTGGTTTTCAATGAATTATACGGTTACTACTAAAAGCCACTCCAATTTTCAGTCGAATGAGTCCTTTTAGAAGTTCCTACAGCAAATCCTTCGATACGAAGTGCCCTAGTTTAAAAAAATAATACATTGTGCCAATATCGTTCTTTACTTAGGCAGTGTGATTGCGCTGCCTATGATAAAATGGAGAATTTCAAGTTGTGATACAAATTTTAAAGCGAGTCTGTAGTCTAATACTAATAAGACTCGTTCACTTCGAACATGTCTACAAAATAATCATGAAATGTCTTTTTCATTTCCAAAATGACAGTCAATCATTTAACTGAGCTGATTGTGCAGAAGTGATGCCAAATTAAACGAAAAAATAAATAAATAAAGCAACAATCTAAAAATGTTTCACTTTTATATTGTTAAAAAATCCCCTTAAATGTTTTTTTTACCGTACCAAAACTCTTATATTGTTTTGTGTTTTAAGTAAAGCGAAGTTTTCTTAATCTTACGAACATAGGGAAATATCACCAGTTGATTTATTTGCACTAGTTTTATTGATGTATGTTAGATAGGCTGTGATGCAATAATTTTTTGCGTTTTAAGTTTCAAATTCGCTTTTTACTTCCCTTGGAAAAACTTTGTTTTTTTAAATTAATCTTTGCTTGTTTTTGATTAAAATTTAGTTTAGAAACAACACTGCCGTGATCTTTCTTGTTTTACGGAATAACTTCTGTTTGTTTTAACTTTTAATGTTGCTCCTTAGATTTACTTCAAGACTTATTTTTTTATAAAGTTTTTAATCACCTGCAATCTAGGGAAAAACAATGTCGTTTCTTTTTGTAATTTTATATTTTTTTAAAAAGCACTAGACCTTTAATTGTTTTGTTTTATAAAATTAGATTTAGTAGCGCTAAACAGAGTAGCTCCAGGCAAGTAGCTTCGACACAAAAGGTTAACTAAGCGGACCTGTTTGCATATTGACGTGCTTTTGGGAAATTTTGCTAGCTCAACAAAAATATGCCCTTAGGCTTAGGGAGTTATATGACCTGTCCCTAAATAGAAATGCCACTCATTACTCAGAAATGAATCGAAATATCAAAAAAGATCATTTCTTGTGTATTTACAATAAATGGAATTAAAAACTAAGTTTTTTTTTCATTTCAAAAATTTTGGGAAAAAATTACCTGAATACTCCTACAGAACAGTTTTTGTATATTTTTCTTCCTTTTTGGATGCACGATCTTGCGTATGGAGAGAATATTACAGCGGAATTATCAAGTAAACAATTTGAATAAGTAAATATAACAGTGTAGTAACCCTTTTTTTAATATACAACTTTGAGTGGTTCCAGAACCAAATGCCTATACTTCTCCTACCACAGTAGTGGGGCCTCCATTGGTTCAAGGACATCCCCTCCCCAGATTATAAGAAGGTGCCCTCTGACGTCAGGGCAACCCTGTTTCTACTGGTCACCTGGTAAGATCCCCGCCCTGTTACGTCACACGACACACCCTCGCGCTTTAAATAGGCTCATAGGGAATTAGCATTGAGTTTCTAGAACATGCCCTCCCAGGATTTTAAAGACATGCCCTCTGACGTCACAGCAGCCATAGGGAAATAGTATTGGCTATCTTCGACATCCATAGGGAAATTAATAGGGAAGTTCTGGAAGTCAGATAAGTGAAGCTCCTAGCCCCTAGTGCCTATAAAATGCTGTCGGCTGTTTCTAGTGGAGCCCTCTGACGTCAAGGCCGCCATAGAAAAATTAGCATAGGATTTGAAGGACATCCATAGGAAAAATAGCTTTGGATTTCTATTGGTGCCCTGTTACGTCACGGCACACACCCCTGTGTATTTCTGCAACATGCCCTATAGTTTCCTGTGATACACCCTTGTGTATTTTTGTCAGAGCCATTTTTATAGGCAAAATTACCCATGTCTAGACGCTTATACATGTCTAAACATTTCTCCACGCGATAGAAGCCATTTTATTGATCGTGATTCAGTTTCTTTTTGGAAGTAGGGCAATCAACATCAAAATGGATGCTTATAAATTATGAAAAATTGAAAGTATTGATGAAACGGGACTTGGAGTGCCTAAGGTAGCAGTGGAAATTAAAAGGGGTTCCCGATTAGCCCTAGAACGGGACAAGATGTACAATGAATATGTTATAACATTAAGCAAATTCAAGTCTGAAGAACAATTGTGCTTTACGGCTAAGGTGAATATAGTGCAAATACAGAGACTACAAGATGGACTAAATGTGCTGGCAATATATATTGAAGAGAACAATTTACAGAAAACGGTTACTCTGTATTTGATAGTGACAGTGTTAAAATGGAACGATTTGAGAACCAGAAAATCTTACGTGATCTTACAAATTTGGAAAAATGGCTAGTTTTAGATGATGAAATTCTGGAATTATTTCTTCAAAGGAAGCTTCTCGAGAAATGCTTAACCATAAAATGGGAACCGATTTCCCTTCTTTGGACTATTGTATGAAACTTTGTCATCGTGGTCCTAAAGCTTTTACTCAATTTATAGATATATTAATTGAGACAAAACAAAATGATATTATGGTTTTCCACTTAACCACTACTTAGACGGCTGTTTTGTGACGCTCATAGGAGACATTTTATTGATTCCCAAGTCAGTTTCTTTCTGGAAGTGTGACAGTCAATATCGAAAAATGTTTTACACATGCCCATTGAGCTTGTATACATTGGGCAGTTAGTCATACTGTGAGAGTTGTACTTTTGCTGATGACTATAATGAAATGTGTAAATTATGCAATCACTGTAAAATGCATAAAGGATATGTAATGCAAATTAAACACTGTAATTCCTCTCTTGAAGATATTTGTGAATATTATAATAGAGAATTCTTGTGTGCCAGCTGTCACTATCACAAACGCGATAACTGGGAAAGTACTTATCTAGGCATGCTTGCAACAAACCTTAAGCGCGAGTTCAGTTTGTTTTGAAGAGGATGGTATCATCGTGGCTTTAAATTGTTTTGGGAAGAGGAACCTGGTCTACGCATTAATTGCTGGAATAGTAAAGAGTCTGGTTTTTATGACATTGCTGTGAAGATACAGGCTACTTTGATTATTAACCTATAGACTTGTATTTGGCTGTTACAGAAAGTTCTTCTTCATATGAGAATTTTGTGTATGATATTGCTTCAAATAAGCAAATTGAAACACGTGAATTTTACAATATGAACCAGAGTAGTATTATTGACTTTACAAAGAGATTTAATAAAAATGAGAATACACTATCATAAGCAGCACAATGGTGCTGCCTAAATAAAGAACGATGTTGGCACAATATATTATTTTTTTCCATACCAGGGCACTCCCTATCGAAGGAGTTGTCGTAGAAACATGAAAAAGGGCTCATTCGATTGGAAATTGGATCAGCTAGTGCCCTTTTTAATAGTGTTAAGTGATTGGAAGGCAACTAAAACCCCTTCTACGCAAACCATTTCCCGAAACACATCTATTAAAAATTTTGTGGTAGTCATTTTGTTCTAAGTAGTTGATAGAAATTATATTTTGAGGAGGACACTCCCCCAAATCCCTCAGGGCAAGGGTTGTAAATTATGCCCTGGAGACGTATAAGGTTTTTGTAGAAAGCGTTGTCGTAGAAACTTAAAAAAGGCTTATTCGATTGGAAATTCAAAGGTCTAGTGCCCTTTTTAATAGTCAAAAGTGATTGAAGGGCAACTAATCCCCCTCTTACGCCCAGCTTTTCCCCAAACACATCCAATAAAAATTTTGAGATAGCCATTTTGTTCAACGTAGTTGAAGTTCTGGAAAATAGGTCTTTGAGGATGACAACCCCCTCCCCCATATTCCTCAGGGTAAGAGTTTTAAGTTATGCCCTGGGTGCAGATAAGGTTTTTAAAGAAAGTGTTGTTGTAGAAACTTCAAAAAGGGCTCATTCGATTGAAAATTGAAATAGCTAGTGCCCTTTTTAATAGTTGAAAGTGATTGGAAGGCAACTAACACCCCTTCCACGCCCACCATTTACCAAACATTTCCAATCAAAATTTTGAGATGGCTATTTTGTAAAACGTGGTTGAAAGTTCTGGAAATTATATTTTTGAGCAGGACACTCCCCCACAGTCTTCAAGGCCTGGGTTATAATTTTTGCCCTAGGTTCATATAAGGTTTTCATTGAAAGCTTTGTCATAGAACCTTGAAAAAGGGCTCATTCGATTGGATATTCAAAGGCCTTTTGCCATTTTTAATAGTCAAAAGTGATTGGAAGACAACTAACTCCTCTCTTACGCCCACCATTTATCCAAATACATCCAATCAAAATTTTTGAGATAGCTATTTTGTTCAACGTAGTTGTAAGTTCTGAAAATTGGGTCTTTGAGGATGAAAACCACTCCCCTCGGATTCCTCAGGGCAAGGGTTATAAGTTATGCTCTTGGGGCATATAAGGTTTTTATTGAAAGCTTTGTCGTAGAAACTTGAAAAAGGGTGCATTCGATTGGAAATTCAGAGGGCTAGTACCTTTTTAATTGTCAAAAGTGATTGGAGGACAACTAACCCCCCTCTCACGCCCACCTTTTCCCCAAACAAATCCAATCAAAATTTTTAGATATCCATTTCATTCAACGTAGTTGAAGGTTTTGGTATTTGAAAATTGAAATGGCTACTGCCCTTTTCAATAGTCAAAATTAATTGGAGGGCAACTAATCCCCCTCTCACGCCCACCATTTGCCCAAACACATACAATCAAAATTTTGAGATGGTCAGTTTTTTCTACGTAGTTAAAAACTGGAAATTACGTCTTTGCGGATGAAACTCCCCCAACACCCCTCAGGGCAAGGGTTGTAAGTTATGCCCTGGGGGCATATGAGGTTTTTATAGAAAGAGTTTTTATAGTAAAAAGGGCTCCTTCGATTTGAAATTAAAACGGGTAAAACCCTTTTCAATAGTCGAAAGTGATTGAAGAGCAACTAACCCCCCTCTTACACCCACCCTTTTCCAGACACATCCAATCAAAATTTTGAGATATTCATTTTGTTCAACGTAGTTTTAAGTTCTGGAAATTAGGTCTTTGAGAATAAGAACCCTCCCCCTCACAACCTTCAGGGAAAAGGTTGTAAGTTATGTCCTGGGGGCATACAAGGCTTTTATAGAACGTTTTGTCGTAGAAACTTCAAAAGGACTCATTTGATTGGAAATTAAAACGGCTAGTCCCCTTCTCAATAGTAGAAAGCGATGGAAGGGTAACTAACCCCCCTCTCATACCCACCATTTCTCCAAAGACATCCAATCAAAATTGTGAGATAGCCGTTTCGTTTAACGTAGTTGAAGTTCTGTAAAATTAGGCCTTTGAGGATGACAACCCTCTCACAGCCCTCAGGGAAAGGGTTGTAAGTTATGGTCTGGGGGCATATCAGGTGTTTATAGAAAGTTTTGTCGTAAAAACTCAAAAAGCGGTCATTCGATTGGAAACAGAATGTGCCCTTTTTAATTGTCGAAAGTGATAGGAAGGCATGACATTTTTATAATAAAAATGTCTTATAGTTTTTTTCTATAGTAAAAAAAAAACTACAAATGAATATTAATTCTCAGTTTAATATAAATTTACTGATAATTAGTTATCAAAATGTTAATATTATTTTATTTATTAAAGTTATGAAAGTAAAAAGATTTATATTTTATTAGTAAAGTGCAAATTATGTTCTGGCCTTGGGAAGGAATAGGGGTTTTGATTCTTACTCATGTTAATTTCTGCTTGTTTTGAGTTTGACTCGGCTATTTATTGTAGTTTCTGTTCTTTTTGGATTTCAATTATTTTTAGGTGCTGATATGTGGTAGTTTTACGCTTGTTGTATGATTTGATTTTATATTTTGCTCATTTTTGGTTTAATGGAGTTCTCTACTTTTCTTTGAAAGACTTATTTTGTGGAAAAAGTTTTTTTTACTAATCTTTCAAAAGACGGCTGTATTAAAAGACAGCAAATTGTCTAGTGTTAGAAGACAAGCGACAATGAGAATCTGCATTTAGAAGCTTGCCGAGTGCCAAGGCCCTGCGGCTGGTAATTACAAAAATATTTGTATATATTTTAACAAGGGGTTACAACAATTCCAAAATCTTAAAAAAGAAAACCAAAACATGAAGCTTAGCAGATATCGTTGTTAGAAATCTGACTTGCTTTAATAATCAAATATCTTTTAAAAGACCGCAATATAAAAAGACAGCATATTGTCTTAAATTGTCTGCGGTTAGAAGACAAGCGACCGTTAGAATCCATCTATAGAAGCCGGTCGCGTGCCGAGTGCTTGGGTCCGGTGTTATATCAAGGAGGCACACTTGTGCCTCTATAAAGAGGCGACCCACCACAATGTTAAGCGATTTCAGGTCCTAGAGGTCGCAGAGAGACGACGGCGATCGCATTTTGTAGCACAAGCTCAAACTAAGAAACGTGCAAAATTTCATCCTCCTCCGACTTTATCTTCATGGGGTAAACTGGGCCGGAAGTTTCAACCCTCCCACCACAGCCCCCCTTTAACGTTGTCCGATTGGGCTGAAATTTAGAGGTTAAGCTGTCCTAGGGCCCAGGAGTTTATCCTCGAGATTTCAACTCAATCCGATCACTCCTTCCCTGTTTTCAAAAAACCAAATATAGCCACTTAAAATTCATTTCTCTTTTTTTTTGTTATACACGCTTACAGGCCAAAGTTGGCAACTGATCCGGTTGAATGAGGACTCATTCGAAGCAGAATTCAACCTGTTAGGGCTTTTTGATATTTTCAGACTAAAAAAATCATCCCCCGAATTTACATTGACGAAAAACCTCGTTTTCCTATAAGAGCCCGCAAGCGATTTCCGGTCCTAGTGGTCGCAGAGAGACAGCGGTAATCGCATTTTGTAGCCCAAGCTCAAACTAAGAAACGTGCTAAATTTCACCCCCTCCGACTTTATCTTCATGGGTAAAAGTGGGCCGGAAGTTTCGACCCTCCGACCACAGCCCCCCTTTAACGTTGTCCGATTGGGCTGAAATTTAGAGGTTAAGCTTTCCTAGGGTCCGGGAACTTATTGTCGAAATTTCAGCTCAATCCGATCACTCCTATTTTCCAAAAACCAAAAATATAGCCACTTAAAGTTCAAATTTTTTTTTTGTTATTTACTCCTACAGGCCACAGTTGGCACCTGATCCGGGTGAATGAGGATATATTCGAAGCAGAATTCGACCTGTTAGGGCATTTTGATTATTTCAGACCGAAAAAATTATCCCCCGAATTTATTTTTACGAAAAACCTCGTTTTCCTATAAGAGCCCATATTAATTTTTCCCACCACAGCCCCCCTTTAACGTTGTCTGATCGGGCTGAAATTTAGAGGATAAGCTTTCCTAGGGCCTGGGGGCTTATTCTCAAAATTTCAGCTCAATCTGATCACTCCTTCCCTGTTTTCCAAAAACCAAATATCAAGTTTTGTGGGGATTTGCTTGCGTCAAAAATAGAGTCCATTGACTAAAAATACGAGTACAATTGTGTCTCTTTAGTACAGCGGTTGATACTCCTGACTGTCAGGTGGAAGACCCGGGTTCGATTCACTGTCAGAACAAATTTTTTATATACTGAATTTAAAATTTAAAAAAGAAACTCAGTTTTTTTTTTAAATTATTTGAAAAAAATTACGTTTTCTAAAGAGTTAAAGAGGCTGAGTTACAAGGTCGACCCTTAAACCACCCTGTCGAGAAAGAAAAGAATAATACACAATCATCTAACAGTTAGTCAAGCAATAATAAGTAATAAACTGTACAAAAACGCGCAGAAATTATTTGAAGAAAGACTACGTTTTCTAAAGAGTTAAAGAGGCTGAGTTACAAGGTCGAACCTTAAAACGTACAGGGATTAGGAGGCACAGTTGGGGGGCTGCCGCCCCAAACCCACCGCTTTTGCAGCCTTTAAATAAAAAAAAAGAAAGTTTTTGAAACTGAAAGTAAGGAGCGACATTAAATCTTAAAACGAACAGAAATTATTCCGTATATGAAAGGGGCTGTGCCCTCCTCAATGCCTCGCTCTTTACGCTAAAGTTTTTATTGTTTAAAAAAAAGAGTTGTGAGAAAGTCAAACTTTAGCGTAAAGAGCTATAACTGTGCCTCCTAATCCCTGTACGTTTTAAGGTTCGACCTTGTAACTCAGCCTTGTAACTCAGTTTTTTACCCGGTTACCCGGTTTGAACCCCCCCCCCCAAAATTTTTGACCGACTCGGAAATAAGTCGAAAATTATTAAAACCTAGGTAAAAATCAGTAAAATTAGTCGAAAACTGAGTCAAAAATTAGTAAACCCCCCCCCCCCCAAAAAAAGTCAAAAATTAGTAATACCCCCCTGAACAAAAATCCTGGATACGGCCCTGATATATATATATATATATATATATATATATATATATATATATATATATATATATATATATATATATATATATATATATATATATATATATATATATATATATATATATATATATATATATATATATATTGCGGTCTTTTAAAAGATATTTGATTATTAAAGCAAGTCAGATTTCTAACAACGATATCTGCTAAGCTTCATGTTTTGGTTTTCTTTTTTAAGATTTTGAATTGTTGTAACCCCTTGTTAAAATATATACAAATATTTTTTTAATTACCAGCCGCAGGGCCTTGGCGCTCGGCAAGCTTCTAAATGCAGATTCTCATTGTCGCTTGTCTTCTAACACTAGACAATTTGCTGTCTTTTAATACAGCCGTCTTTTGAAAGATTAGAAAAAAAACTTTTTCCACAAAATAAGTCTTTCAAAGAAAAGTAGAGAACTCGATTAAACCAAAAATGAGCAAAATATAAAATAAAATCATACAACAAGCGTAAAACTACCACAAATCAGCATCTAAAAATAAATGAAATCCAAAAAGAACAGAAACTACAATAAATAACCGAGTTAAACTCAAAACAAGCAGAAATTAACATGAGTAAGGCTCAAAACCCCTATTCCTTCCCAAGGCCAGAACATAATTTGCACTTTACTAATAAAATATAATTTTTTTTACTTTCATAACTTTAATAAATCAAATAATATTAACATTTTGATAACTAATTATCAGTAAATGTATATTAAACTGAGAATTAATATTAATTTGTAGTTTCTTTTTACTATAGAAAAAAACTATAAGACATTTTTATTATAAAAATGTCATGCTTTCCTATCACTTTTGTACCATGAGTAAAATGCGATGTATTTAAAATACCAAAATAAATTTTCTTCTTTCTAAAGATATTTCCGACTTCCTATAATTAAGTTAAATCTAGTTTCAAAAATGAAGTCCTTAATCAGCAAAAAGAAAAAGTTCAGTCAACCCAGACAAAGAACGGTGCTATCCAGGCTTCAGATTTCGCTAAGAGAGTGAGAAATAAAAAAATATGCTACGTACAATATTTCTAAGGAAGTTTAAATGGCAAAAACCGTGAGAACGCTTGAATCATCAAAAACATTTAAAATAATTTATTGGACGAAAGGTTCGCATCCTTGAACCATCGGGCCAATTATGAGTCAGTCCTCACGGCGCAGGACCAAAAAGCTATGTTTGATAGTGGGGTAGATATGCTTTTGAAGATTATTAGTAAACGAGAGACAAGATCATTCAGACAAAATTCTTATATTCTGTCGTCGTTGTCACCGTTATTGTCATTTGAAGTGACCCAATGCTGTGCACCTAAGTATGTAAGTTCAATAAATCTATTGCCTTTTTTTTCAGTTTTCATTTCATTTTACAAATCTGCTTCCAGTCTAATAATAGGTAAATGTTTCATAAGTCTCTATGGTAAATGCTCCCAGGTACTCGAATCTCTAGATAGTTTGAGAAAATAAGGTCTCGATTACATCGCTGTACATTTTATTTTCACCCAATAATTGAGCGTGGCGCAGGCCTTGTTGGCACAATCTTCAGCGCTATAAGTGGCGCTATCGGATAAATTACAAGGTGTAAGTTCACGACCTCTGGGCATAATATTTCCTTTGACGCGGTCAGTATTTAGTACCACATTTAGTATAGACAGCCTATTTTTCATCCCTACAAACACACGAAATTTTCTATCGCTACAATTGGCGCGAGTCGGAAATTGGAAGAAAACTGCGAACTAATTAGGCTATTAAAACTTGTAATTTAAATTTAATTATCGGAGAGATACAGACATATAAATAAAGTGATTAGGCCTATTGCCGCTAAGCTACTATAGGGAAACCCCTTATATCTCATAGGAGATAATAGCCTCCCCCAAAAGGGGTTAAGTAAAATAATAAATTTATTTTAAGTTGATATAAACACAAAATAAAAATGTCTGAAGATTTAGAAGAAAAATTAATAGTGCAGAAGTTGGTCGCGAAAAATATAGAAATAGCGAAATCTATCCCGGAGTACAATGTTCAATCAGATATTGACGAATTTAATATCCAATTGACCCAGTTTGTACAACTAACAAAAACAGAGGTAGAAGCGTTAGTCGACATGCTCCTGCTATGATTAAAAGGCCAGGCCTTAACATTTTTGAAGCAGATTGAACATACTATAGGCGACGACGCCAGCTTGTCAATAAATTCGGTTGATAAATTGTTAAAAGCATTTAAAGATAGGTTTATAGACACCAGTTCCATAAACAAATTAAAACACGGAGCAGTGAGCTTTGACTTTTCACAGAATATAAGACAATACCTTGATAATATACGCATTTCTGTAGAGGCAAAATACGGAAGTAGTTCGGGCCAACTGTGTGAAAAAGTCATACTAAATACCTTTTTGCAAGGGCTACCACCAAAACTATATAGGGTGGTAATATCCAAAAATATTCAGACGCTGGATCTTGCAGTTCAGGAGGTAGAGCGATTGATCGAAGTTGATACAATGGGTCGCTAATCATAGTAAAGCAAAAATAAATAGCCTAGGCGATTCAAATGCGAAAATAAACTTCAAGGGCGATCAGGTATCCCCCAATTTCTTTTCAAGGGATAACTCTCCAGTGTCTCAAAGAAATAAAACGCCAGAACCCGCTAGGCAGAAAACAGTATGTTTTCAGCCTATCAAATAATCTAATTACGGAAATAACCCTACAATAATAAGGTGTTATAATTGTAATCGTGTTGGGCATATCGCAAGAGAGTGCCATTATGTCCCCAACCGCATACCAAGAATTGCTGTCGGCAGTAGGCAAAACTATGGCAACCATTTGTTTGAAAGAACAAATTTTAGCACCGGTCGTGCAATAGGCTACAAACAGGGAAGATTGCGCCAATCAGTACCTTACAATGCGTACCAACAAAATTTTTATAACCCTCCCCCCAACACACAAGTTAATTACCGATTTGAAAACCAAAATACTCGCCAAGGCCAATATAATTCAAGAATGCCATATAGAAATCACGAAAATTCGCCAACAAGAAATGAAAATTTTGTAAACCAACGGCATTTGCAATCAGCGCCAGCAAACGGCACTGACACGAGACATCCACGTTACCATAATAATACATGGAGAAGACAGACAGATGTAAATCATTTAAACGTGCCTACGAAACCTAATACGTCTTAATACATATTACAGGCGCCGGCAAATAAAGTAAATCCTCAGGGAAACGTTTCAGGTCCCTCGAAAATTTAAATTGGACCCAAAGGGTGCCAAAAATATTTAATATGTCCAAGACAATATTAGTGCCGTCTTGTAGTAATATTAATAACAAGTTACCTATATTTAATGATTTTTGTGTAGAAAACGTTTACTTTAAGGCTTTAGTTGACAGCGGAGCTACAGTAAACATTATAAGCTCATGCATATTTAATATATTGCCTCTGCATATTAGGCGACAGAGGAACCCTAATAATCCCAATTTAATGAGTGTGACAGGCCATAAATTAAATGCAAAAGGTTCAATTTGCCTAAACGTAAAAAGAGATAATAGAACCTTTATGACAAATTTCATAATATGCGATAACTTCCCATATGAGCCTATTATAGGCGCAAATTTTCTAAGGTCTAATAGAATACTATTAGACGTGGCTAACGAGAAGCTTGTCTACCCATCTAAGGTAGGGGAAGAAATTTCTACCTTAAGAAATCGTAACAGAGGTTACGAAGACAACGTAACAGTAAACAAAATTTATGGTGGTATAATGTCGCAGTATTTTGAACCTCATGTCTCGCAAAGACATGGCATAATTGGAAATTTGTTCAATTACCCTGAAAGACATCGCAGAAATGAAGTAAACTTAAATAATAAAAGTATTGAATCTGCGAAAATAAAAATAGGAGATATGCGACAGTACAGGTCAAACGAAATTAAGAATATAGCGGAATTATGGAAGAACATAGTAAAACCCAACGTGACGCCGCAAGATGCCGCAATGGCGCAGCATAGCGCCAGTATAAATCTAATAAACAATGAAAATAAAGAGAAATATTACGGATTCGCGATAAGGAAAATAAAAAGTCCCTCCCAAAACGATGCAAAAAATTCAAATATCACAGATGATTGAGCCAGTGGTTAGCAAATCAGAAATTTGGTTTGTGACCCCATCTGAAATACCCGAAAATCTGCTATGCGAGGAACAGATTATATCTTAAAGGAGAAGGTTTTATTTGGGTAACCAATAACCATGAAAATGATACAATTACAATTAAAAAGCGGACATGTTTAGTTCAAATCCAGGTTTAAACGGAGAATGATTTAAATACATGGGAAAATTCTAAAATAAACCTAGTTAATGGCATTAAAACTTCAAATAACGAATATGCTATAACTAAATCGCAATTTTCAACAAATTTAATATTAATCATATCACGGACTTTGAAATTAAGAAAACATTATGCGATTTATTGTGGACTTTTAAACATGTATTCTTTGCATCTTAAGATGACATCGGGATAATATCATTTTATTAACATTCAATTTTAACGACTGGTAATCCCGTAGCAAAACAGCCATATCTCGTGCCATATAGGCACAAAGAGTGGTTAAAAAATAAAATTCAGGAATTAGAAAAAAATGAAATTATACGGCCAAGTATAAGTCCGTATAGTACACCAGTGTTTCTAGTAACAAAAAAGAGTGGTGATCTTAGACTCGTAGTAGATTATAGAGCCCTCAACTAACAAGTAGTTAGCGATAAATTTCCTCTACCAAGAATAGACGAAATTCTTGACTCAATTTCAAGTAAAAACAAAATTTTTACCTCTTTAGACCTCAGCCAAGGCTACCATCAAGTGAAAATAGCCGAAAAGGATGTCCATAAAACTGCATTTTCAGCATCCGAATATGGTTCTTATGAATACTTGAGAGTACCATTCGGGCTTAAAACAAGTTCAAGCGCGTTGTGTAGAACCCTTTTACACTTGTTAAGAGGATTAAAGAATATAATTCATTTTGTTGATGATATTCATATGCGTGGGGGAAAAAACTGAACAACACTTAGCAGCGTTAGCTAAGGTGTTCGAGAAGTTCAGACAAGGCAATTTAAAATGCCGGCCTGAGAAAGTAAATTTATTTCAACCTAAAATTAAATTTTTAGGAGTAGTAGTAACCCAGGGAGAGATATCCCCAGACCCTGATAAAATAAAATGTGTTGAAAACCTCAAGCCCCCCAGAACTATGAAATAATTAAGGGGAATTTTAGGTCTTACTGGCTACTTTAGAAAATTCGTACGCAATTACGCCCAAATTGCAAAACCCCTCACGGAATTAATTAAATGGAACTCCCATAATGTTACCTGGTCCCAGGAAGCTCAAACTTCCCTAGACCGTCTCAAAAAGGCGCTCACTTCTGAACCAATTTTATCACTCCCTGATTTCGAAAACGGAATATTCGTGGTCACCACGGATGCTAGCTCAAAGGGCATTGGCGCTATCCTTTCGCAAATAATCCCGGTAGAGAACCCTAATCCTCTAGAGGGAACGCCTAAACAAAAACAAGTTGAAAAAGTTATATGCTATTCGAGTAGAACTTTATTAAAAGGCGAAAGTAGTTACTCCACCACGAACTTAGAATCATTATCTATTATCCACCACTTGGACAACCTTGGACATTATTTAATTGGTAGAAAAATTATACTACGATCAGACCATAAAGGCTTGCACTACATGCGCACATTTAAAAACCCCACGGGCATTCTAGCTAGATGGATTATGAAAATCCAAGATCTAGATTACGAATTTGAACATTTAAAAGGTAAACAAAATGCAGCTTGTGACTTTTTGAGTAGATACCCAGGAAATCTTCCGTCGGAAACTGAAGAAAATGAAGTTAATGCTATCAATGCTAAAAGCAAACACAAACGTAAGAAAAACAAAGTCAAAGACACAGTAAAAGAAAATAAGATTAACTATTGTCCCTTGTCCTTGAAAAATATAAAAAGAAATCAAAAAAAGGACGAAATGTATGTTGCACTAACTGATTCTTTTGTGAATGATGAGACGCTACCGGATGAATTCAAAATTCTTAGACAAGAAATAGATAATTTTTACTATGATCTTGATGAAGAAATACTATGTAGAATCGTGACTGCTGAGGCAAACAGAAACCAAACCTCAATAATACCTGTGCTACCACAAAACTTAATAGGGCCTGCATTTGAATATTTTCATTCAGATACAGGTAGGCATTTAGGAGTTATGAAAACGTTCCATAAGTTAAAACAATATTTTTACGTGCCGTCTGCAATGACAAAACTTAAAGAATTTGTAAGTACATGCGAAGCATGTAACTTAAGAAAAATTCCCCCAGCTTATCCTAATCCTCCAATGGAAAGGATCCCGGTAGCAAAGTACCCCTTGGATATCATCTCATTTGACTTATACGGAGCAAGTGGAGGCTTACCTGTTTCTAGCAGAGGCCATACTTGTATTCTTTCGGTTATAGATCATTTTTCCGGATTTACTTTTGCAAAAGCATTAAAAAATCAAGGTGCTTATGCCACAAGTTAGGTGTTAGCAAAATTATTTTTAAAATTTGGCATTCCTAATAAAATTTTGAGTGACAACGGGGGCAATTTCGTTTCGAAAGTAACAAAAGACTTATTGAGTTTTCTTAATATAGAGAAAATGGTGACATCTCCGTACCACCCACAAGCTAATGGTAAAATAGAAAACAGGCATAAAATATTTTCGAACATATTAAGTATTTATACAAAAGACAAGAGGGGTGACTGGGATAAATTCTTACCTTATTTAACTAACGTAATCAACACGGCTTATTCCGAAGCAACCAAAGACAATCCATTTTATTTACTTTTTGGTCGTGATTTTAGTATCCCGCATAATGAGATTATTGAATCTCGGCAGTATTATAATAGTTCGGAAGATTACAAACAAGAATTCATAAATAGAATGAGGAAAACTTATAAAATGGTTAGGCAAGAGTTAGAAAAATGTAAAATAAACCAAGAGCTAAGAAACCAACCCAAAGTCAAGGGGAGTATAGATTTCAAAGTAGGAGACTGTGTCTACCTTAAGAACGAAGCAAAAACGGAAGGCAAAAAACTTTTCAACAAATATTCTGGACCGTACAGAATAGTCAAAAAGTACAATAACGAATATACTTTTAAAATGGAGAACCCTGATAGCGGAAGAACTTACAAAGCGCAGGTTTGCCGAATAAAAAGAGCCAAATTTCCAGAGAGATGGTATCACATCCCTCCTCTACTGATTCGTCAGATGCAGAAAATGAGCCCCCAAGGTCAAGATTGGCAGAGCTAAAACCCTTTAATTTCAAGCAAGACTACTTCGAGAATGACAGTAATGAACAAAACTTTGAAGAATTTTTAGCAATGGAAAATCTAGTTATTCCAGAGAAAAAAATCCCTAATACCAGTAAGAATAAAAACGCCAAAAAGTCCAAAAAGTTATTCATCGGCGAGCGCAGGAGATTTAGATTATACAATATCTCCAAAAACCCCTATTTTTCCCCCATAGAATTTCGACCCCATGCCCCCCCAAGAGATTTCCAGACGATATGGTTTCCCCTGCGACACCGATAGAAAGGCCCCTGTCTATACAGGAAGAATTAAACAGAGCTGTAGAAACGCCCGGTATTACTGTAAAGAAAACTCCTCCCAAAGGTTTAACTAAAACAAGACTGCGAGAAGCTATGGATTTAATTAATTTCCCCATAAAAACGAGTCAAATTACATTGCCCGAGAATAAAACTCCAAAGCATGACCAGCAAGGTCAATATCATGATATAACTGTGTCCAAGGTCAAACCTAAATAGTGGACTTCATGGAGGGAAACCTTAGTGCAAAGAATGCCCCATCCCCCTCAGGACATGGCATTCAAACAATGAAGGAGCCCCGCAAAAACTCTTGATTCCTCCCAAAGCTCTCAAGAATCTTTCAAATCTCCCGAGTTGAAGACTCAAGGCGAGGACTTAGGGAATAAACTTTCTACTTCCAGAGGAGTAGAAATTTACGAGGGAAGGACAGGTGACATTTCAAAAAGTGGCACATCTAAAATTTCCAATCCGGATTCGTCAGAAATTAGTGCTAAACAGTCCAACAGTGAATCAGACCATAGAGTAGTTAAAGGAATAGGCAAATCGAAACCAAATTCAGCAGCTGCACACGAGAAGGAAACAAGATTAAAAGAGCAAGAATTTTGGAAAAAACCAAGCAAGAAGTTTGACCTCATTTCATTAGAAAAACCAAAAAAGAAAAAAACGAAAGAAACAGAGGAGAAAATAACGACACAGTCAGGTAGAACGGTTAAAAAACCTGACAGATTGAAATATCCCTAATTAATGTAAAGACAAATTCCAAATATAATAAATTTAACACCATAGTAAATTTAACAGTGTGCAAGTAAAGTTAACCAAGTCAATATTAATGAAAAACAAAAAAATAATACGAGTGATGTCAAAAGGTCGGAGATCAGGGAGAAAGGCCCAAGGTGAGAAGCTCGTGGTCGACCGATGGCGACAAATAGTATTTTTAGGTCCTGTGTGGCACATTCTGCCTACTAGGTAGCTACCTTACAAAAATTTAACTATATCCCTATAAATGTGAATTAATCAGTTGGACAACCTATAATGCACCCAGTTATTGAGGCCAATAACGGAACTTATATCATGGGGAGGGGAGGTTTGGTCTCCCCTACCGACCGTATTTTCAAAGACAATACCATCGATCCTATACGTGTTGTTATTATTCTTGGTCAGTGGACACCAGGTGTAAAACAATACGTAGGGAATCGTATGGAATTCAACTCAAATTCTACAAATGAACTATGGAAATCATCCCCTACTCAGCATTAAGTTATGTAATGAAATCTAAATAGATGGACCAAGTTTTGTGGGAAGCCTGGGGAGAAACTCAAAGCCCATGTAGCGTTTAATTTGTTGGGTTTTGGCGGTCCCCCCGGATTTTCTATGAGAAAATCGACCCATGTCCTAACCATGATGGATATTACCCAAAACAAGAAATTGCCAGTACAGAAGCGTCTAATTATATGAAATATTTTGGCTTAGTGCAGATTATAATTATTTTCGGCCTTCACATATAATAGGACACCAGTGTAATTATGTCCTGCACCCCTGCTTATTCATACGTGTCTTAATTGAGAAAAATATTATAAAATTAACCGGTATAACTATCATTATCTACGCTTTCAAGTTATATCTCAACCAGTCATAGAGGTATATCAAGACTAGAATAAAGCTCGAAATTGATGCTTAAATTTTGAAATCATTTGATTGGTTGAAGTTTGCGGAAGAAAACCCTGTATACATCAAATGGTAACTAAGTATGACTCATTAGGGTTACACATTAAAAGCTTGAGAATGTATAGAGGTAGTCCTAATGTATGGGTCATCAGTCAATATTAGGGGCAAAAATACTTTTAAACAGAGGGATACAAAAAATCCGATCCGAACTTTATCTATAGTTGGCTATTGGTACGTTTATATGTAGAATTTCACGGCGGATGTGGATTTATATCTCAATAATAATATGTAAAATTTTAAAACCGTTTGATCATTTAAGATACATAGATTGAAACCCTGTGTATGTCCAGTGACGGCTAAGTAAAATCAATAAGGAATTCCCTATTAATATGAAGGCATTTTTCTCTTAACGGATTCTAATAAGACTTTAATATCATATTTATTTATGTATTGCTGAAGGGTTTGCTCAAACAATAGCCTTCTAAAAAGATATTGATGTCAGTTCTTCATTACGCTTATATTTTTTGCCAAGCATCAACTGGAATCTACGCAAGCAAGCTTGGAAATCCTGCATCTAATTACCTTATTCGAAAGGCGAATATGAGGCACTAATGTTGAATTGTAATTACGGAAAAAAACCTAAGATTAAGAAGACGAAAACCGAGAAAAGAACATGGGGAAACAGCTGAAATGCAGAGGTTAAACCTGGAGCCTCCGGAGAACGTCTAAGCCAAAAAATATGGAAGATATTAGAAAACGAGTGGGTATAGAGGTCTCCACTCGTCCTCGCTATGTCTTATTCCCTCATTGTTGTATCGTTTACGTAAAACCGTGTGGTTACGACGCTGCAACATGCGTTTCTTAAACAGCACGGTCGTGCGTGAACAATGCAGGCATGAAATAAGTTGTAAAATTAGACCTCAAAAATTAACCAACGTAGCATAAACTCTGTTTAAATGATTATTTTAAATCTATTATAAAATTAACTAAGTGTTGAAAGAAGTTAAAATAAAGTGTATGTAGTAGTGTATATTAGAAAGTATAATAAAAGACCACACTTAAAGTTGAAGAATTAATATTTTAGAAGAAACTTCTATGTATTGAATTTCCCAATGGGAACTATGTTGTTTTATTATAACCCAATTAATGCGTGAATTATTGTATGAGTATTTATATCAAAGAACGTGTGATTCTGCTTCGTTATTTTTTTTACAGGAAGTAAATGGACACATTGGTTATTGAGCATTACAATGAGCTGCCCAGTAAAGATATAACCCAGTAGCATCTATTTTCTTCATATCTCAACCAACGAAGAGTACTCACCATAGACTCCAGGCAATCTTCATCCCAGCTTCGTCCACGAAAACAACAGTTACCTTTGATCATTATTTCTTCGACCATGAACCATATTACATATCAGGTAACATTATATTTGAATCTCAGTATCCAGTGCTTTATCGAACTATATAATCACATAAATTCTGAGAACTCCATCGATCAGTACAAGATAAACGATATTTAACGATATTTGAAGTTAAATGATATTTGAAGATGTTTGAAGTTGAAGTCAAAGACAATATGTTAAAAGAGTCACTATAGTTTGATGTCAACCCGTTCCAAATCCAAACTTCAATTACCCCGTGATTAACCTAGGAATCACCGCAAAGGCTAATCGACGCAAGCCATGAGCTAACAATTTTATAAAAGGCACAAATAGACAATTTTACGCGAGAATACATTCTCTATGTGCCTCAAAATATACTAAAAATGATAAGCTGAGAAGAATTATGCCAACATCTGTAGTGGGAAGCATCATTTCCCAGTTAACTATTAGAGAAAACTTGTCGTGTGAAGACAATCAGGCTCGAACTGTTCCATGAAGAAACCATAACGTAAATGCTTCAAAATTTTTGCCAAGACCAAAAGAGTGAAGGACAATAATTTACAACAGAAGGGTGTAGTACACTAAGGACTCGAAGGTGATGAATAGATGTGAATCTACATGTGTTACTTCCTAATAACTTTGATAATTCAAAAATCCCAAAAGTGAAAATGTTTTAATGTTACCAGTGAACATGGTAAACCCAATATTGTTTGTTATAAATCATTTATGTATGTACCGCTAGATGTTCAAGTAGAATTAGGTGTAGTGTTATCATGTTATCCGTTCAATGTAGTGTAGATAGAATGTAGTATGCCATATAGACAGCAAAAAAAAAGTGAATTAAAAAAAAACTTAGGTAAAGGTAGAATAGCCCCAACCTTGTTGGAAATGTAGAATTAATCAGTGTTAGATATAAAAAAAAAATCTTTAGTATAGTAGCTAGCCTAGAACTATGAATAATCTTAGTCCGGTAGATGAATTTTTGATAGGGATGTAGAAAACAAAAGTAATAGAGAAAATTTTTATCACTCCTGATTAAGCCATAACATGAATATAAAATAATTATGTAAAAGAAATAGTTAATAAATGGCGAACATTTAAAAGCCCAAAGGCGAGCAGTTACTAATGACGGGACGTCATTAATTGATGGGAAGGGTGATATGTACCATGAGTAAAATGCGATGTATTTAAAATACCAAAATAAAGTTCCTTCTTTCTAAAGATAATTCCGATTTCCTAATCAGCAATCAGCAAAGAGAAAAAGTGCAGTCACCCCAGACAAAGAACGGTGCTATCCAGGCTTAAGATTTCGCTAAGAGAGTGATAAATAAAAAAATATGCTACGTACAATATTTCTAAGGGAGTTTAAATGGCAAAAACCGTGTGAACACTTGAATCATCAGAAATATTTAAAAGAGTTTATTGGACGGAAGGTTCGCATCCTTGAACCACTCGTGCCAATTATGAGCCAGTCCTCACGGGGCAGGACTGGAGAGCCATGTTTGATAGGAGGGTAGAAGTGCTTTTGAAGATTATTAGTAAACGAGAGACAAGATCATTCAGACAAAATTCTTATATTCTTTCGTCATTGTCACCGTTATTGTCATTTGAAGTGACCCATTGCTGTGCACCTAAGTATGTAAGTTCAATAAATCTATTGCCTTTTTTATCTGTGTTCATTTCATTTTATATGTCTGCATCTAGTCTAATAATAGATAATTGGTTCGCATGTCTCCATGGTAAACGCTCCCTGGGAATCGGATCTCCAGATAGTTCGAGAGAAAAAGGTTTCGTTTACATGGTTGTTAATTTCATTTTCACTAAATAATTGAGTGTGGCACAGGCCTTGTCAGCACAATCTCCGGTGCTACAAGTGGCGCTATCGGATAAGCTAAAAGGTGTAGGTTCACGGCCTTTGGGTATAATATTGGCTTTAACGCAGTCGGTATTTGGCACCACATTTAGTATAGACAGCCTATTTTTCATCCCTACAAACACACGAAATTTTCTATCGCTACACTTTCGACAATTAAAAAGGGCACATTCTGTTTCCAATCGAATGACCCCTTTTTGAGTTTTTACGACAAAACTTTCTATAAACACCTTATATGCCCCCAGACCATAACTTACAACCCTTTCCCTGAGGGCTGTGAGAGGGTTGTCATCCTCAAAGGCCTAATTTTACAGAACTTTCAACTACGTTAAACGAAACGGCTATCGCACAATTTTGATTGGATGTGTTTGGGGAAATGGTGGGTGTGAGAGGGGGGTTAGTTGCCCTTCAATCACTTTCTACTATTAAAAAGGGGACTAGCCCTTTCAATTTCCAATCAAATGAGTCCTTTTGAAGTTTCTACGACAAAACGTTCTATAAAAGCCTTGTATGCCCCCAGGACATAACTTACAACCTTTTCCCTGAAGGTTGTGAGGGGGAGGGTTCTTATTCTCAAAGACCTAATTTCCAGAACTTAAAACTACGTTGAACAAAATGAATATCTCAAAATTTCGATTGGATGTGTCTGGAAAAGGGTGGGTGTAAGAGGGGGGTTAGTTGCTCTTCAATTACTTTCGACTATTAAAAAGGGTTTTATCCGTTTTAATTTCAAATTGAAGGAGCCCTTTTTACTATAAAAACTCTTTCTATAAAAACCTCATATGCCCCCAGGGCATAACTTACAACCTTTGCCCTGAGGGGTGTAGGGGGAGTGTCATCCGCAAAGACATAATTTCCAGTTTTCAACTACGTAGAAAAAAATGACCATCTCAATATTTTGATTGTATGTGTTTTGGCAAATGGTGGGCGTGAGAGGGGGATTAGTTGCCCTCCAATTACTTTTGACTATTAAAAAGGGCACTAGCCATTTCAATTTCCAATCGAATAAGCCCTTTTTGAAGTTTCTACGGCAACGCTTTCTATAAAAACCTTATATGTTCCAAGGGCATAACTTACAACCCTTGCCCTGAGGGCCGTGGGAGGGGGTGCCATCCTTAAAGACCTAATTTCCAAAACCTTCAACTACGTTCAATGAAATGGATATCTAAAAATTTTGATTGGATGTGTTTGGGGAAAAGCTGGGCGTGAGAGGGCGGTTAGTTGTCCTCCAATCACTTTCGACTATTAATAAGGTACTAGCCCTTTGAAATTCCAATCGAATGCACCCTTTTTCAAGTTTCTACGACAAAGCTTTCCATAAAAACCTTATATGTCCCAAGAGCATAACTTATAACCCTTGCCCTGAGGAATCCGAGGGGAGTGGTTTTCATCCTCAAAGACCCAATTTTCAGAACTTACAACTATGTTGAAAAAAAAAACTATCTCAAAAATTTTGATTGGATGTATTTGGATAAATGGTGGGCGTGAGAGGGGAGTTAGTTGCCCTCCAATCACTTTTGACTATTAAAAATGGCAAAAGGCCTTTGAATATCCAATCGAATGAGCCCTTTTTCAAGGTTCTATGACAAAGCTTTCAATGAAAACCTTATATGAACCTAGGGCAAAAATTATAACCCAGGCCTTGAAGACTGTGGGGGAGTGTCCTGCTCAAAAATATAATTTCCAGAACTTTCAACCACGTTTTACAAAATAGCCATCTCAAAATTTTGATTGGAAACGTTTGGTAAATGGTGGGCGTGGAAGGGGTGTTAGTTTCATTGCTGAACAAAACTCATCTATATCTCGATGATTCGAAATATTTCCATTAGATAGTATTTCCACCCCACCCAATTTGTCTTGGATGGTATTTATCAAATTTCCTTCCGCATCTGGATTTCGTGACAAATAGTCTGGTAAAATGTTTGCACGGCCCTTTATATATATTGGGGTATATGAATATACTTGCAGACGTAGTATCCATCGTGTCAGCTGTGCTGAAGTATTTTGCATCGTATGTAGTCAAATTAGTGATTTTTGGTTTACGCGTAAAATTAATTTTTTTTCCAAGCAAAAACTGGCGAAAATATTCTATAAAAACCACAACTGCTAGGCATTCTCTTTCAACCGTCAAACATTTTCTTTCTTCCTCCTCCAGCAATCTGCTGGCATATTGGACTATTGATTCTACCCCTTCAGAATATATATTTAATAATATGGCACCAATCCCTTGCCCCGACGCATCTGTTTGTAAACAGAAGTCTTGTGACAAATCTGGTAGTTTAAGTATTGGTGCCTGTAATAATTGCCTTTTTATTTCATTCAGCACCTGAATTGCGTCCGAAAGACATTCGAGTATGCCTGTTTTTTTCAAAAGGTTTGTGAAAGGTTGTGCTAGTTTCGCCCAAATTTAATATATCGTCAGAAATAACTTAACAAACCACAAACTGATCTGCAGCTTTTTTGGATCTTTCGGTGGCTGTGGTTTTTCTATAACCGTAAATTTTTATGGATGTGGCGAAGTAGTACCTTGGTTTATCAGATGTCCAGGAAAAACTAGTTTTGGTACTACTATTTTTAACTTTTCTGGTTTTAATTTTAAGCCTGCTTTTTTAAATTTTTCCAGTGTTTTTCTAAATCCGACTAAATGGTCTCCAGGTTTTCAGTAAACAAAATTATATCACATAAGTAAGCCAAGGTATCTTTTTTCCTTCATGGTTCGTTATCTTTTAACACCAAATTAATTAGTCGACTAAAACAGTTTGGATTAAATGATAATCCAAAAGGTATACGTTAAAATGTAAACGTTCTTTCATCATCTAAGATTACTGGTGCTTTGTGCTTTGTTTCTGGATCTAAGGCTATTTGCCAAAATCTTGCTATTAAGTCAAAACTAGTGTAGTATTTTGTACCTCCCAGTGAATCTAATATCGTATCAATTTGTGGTAATTTCAAAACATCTTTTACCGTGACTGCATTTAGCGCTCTAAAATCTTAGCATAATCTCCAGGTATTATCTTTTATTCTGACTATTACTAGTGGAAAACACCAATCGCTAACACTTTCTTCAATTATGCCCTATTTTTCCATTTCCTTTATTTGGTCGTCTAGCCATGGTTTTAAATTATAAGGTGTTTTATACAGAGCCTTTTTAATTGGAGGGTCCTCTTTTGATATTTTGTGTGTGATTAAATGAGCTTATCCGTAATCAGCTTTTTGTCTTGCAGATGCCCATCTAAAATCCCAAAGAATATTTCCCATCATGGATTTGTTGTTTTCCGTTGAATGTTTTAAGTCAAATTTTTGCAAAAAGTCAGTTTTGGTCATTCCATACTTTTCTTTTGGCTGCGGTTTTGATGACATTTGTTCGTGACTAGTGAAATTTACACTTAATTCTGGGCTGCTTAGAGATTTTGTTTCTGAATTTGAAATTTTTTCCCCCGATCCAATCGCTATTTGGCACAGCTTTACTTTGTTATTACTTAAATTTGATAATTTTAAATATGTGACACCATTTTAAATTTTAATAACTTGATTTTCCACGAAAATCGTGGGGTATTCTTTGAGGGTGCATCCCCCTATCATGGCATCCATTTTTTAACCTTTCCTTCTTTGGTATTTAATGTAGCTAGCACTTGAGCTGTTGTTCCTCTTTCTATTGTGATTTTTGCGTTTATTTTTAGGTTATAATCCGAATCGTGACTCTCTTTATTTTTTGTGATGCAGATTCGCCTATTAGTTCCATTTCCCTGGCTTATGGTTATTATATCAGTTAGGGGTTTCCATACGATCCCATATTTCCTTAGAGCGTCTACTCCTAGCATACAAGGAAATGGTAGCTGCTTACTTATTGTCACCGTTAGTGTTATTTCCTTATCCTCTCTGCTAAATTTTAATGAACATTCCCCCGAAATTGTGAGCTTGTGACCCGTTTCTGATGTCAGGGTATTTTGGCATCTGCTTACGCGATTTTTGATACTAGGAGGAAACCTCTTTAAAACTTCCTAGTGAATTAATGATTTAGATGCACCCGTATCCAGTAAACACTGTAAATTTTGGACACACACAATTTTAAAACAACGCAAAATCGGTATATTATTATTATTATTTGCATTTGTATCACAAAACTTTAAACTATAAATGGGTCTTTGTAAGGATTCAGCTCCGTCCACCCTTACAGGCTGGTTTCTCCGTTTAAATACCCACTGTTTGACCAAAAGTTTCTAGGCTATCCCAGTTTTCTTCAGCGTTGCTATTTTGACCCAGGGTGCTGTTAACAATTTGCCTTCTAGGCCTAAAATCTGGAATATTATTAGTGTTTGCCAAGCATTATTTGCTCCCTGCCTTCCTAAATTTCTGCCTCCCTACGTTCTGAACTGGTGTCTTGTCTTGTACGTCTGGCCTACTTTGGGTATTCTATGCCAGCAATCTGCTGCATAGTGGTTTGGTTTGCTACAATAATAGCAATTAAACTTTGTCTTAAATTGTTTGTTGGTTTCCTGGCTACTTCTAAATATTCTTAATCTGTCAATGTTGGTTCTCCAACTATCTGTCTTTGGTGGGGGTGGGTGCCCATATTTTCTATAGTTATTAGATTCTAATCTCTTAAGGTCGTAGAATATTTCAGCTACTTCCTTAGACGGCGACCCTCGGCCTCCGTCACGCCTTTTTGGTTCACGATTTGGCTCCTCAAAGTTCACCCGCTTCTGTTCCCTTTCATATTTTATATTTTCTTGGACTCCTGTTTTATGTATTGACATCTGATCAAACTTTTTCATGGCTTCGTCAATTTTTATCTCTGTTTCTACTCGGATTATAGCCTGCTCTAAATTTTCAGGTTTCCGTGATAATATTAGTCTTAATAGCTTTTTTGGTAACCTTTGCGTAAAAGCATGTAATTGTACTTTCTGTACGGTCTCGTCACTTCCACCTTTCTCTAACTGAAAGTATACAGACATACAAATTTTGTCTGCATATTCTCTGATACTAATTGAAGTATTGATTGTCACTACTTCTGTTCTTAGCCCCTCGGAGATACTCGTCTCTCTGAACCTTGTTTTAAAAGATTCAATTCAGTTCCCTTTAATCTGGCTGCAATGCATTGCTCTTTGACCTTTGCATCGCATTGCTCTTTGATTTATCGTCAAACGACTCAGCTACTTCGTCAAAAATTTTCAATTTTTCGATAAGCTCATCTACATCTGAAATTCCCGCGTATTCTGGTATAATTTTAGGAATTTCAGGTACCGTTGATAGAGATGCCTTTTTTTCCTCTGGTAAAGCCATTTTATTTCAATCCACAATTTTTATCTAGTCCTCTCGGCCTAGTTTTTCCAACCACCACTAGGTGTGGAAATATAGTTTTTATGGTATTTCGATGCGGTTGTGGTAGATACCTTTATTCTCCCTTTATAGTGGAGATAAACTATGGCACTAAGGTAATTAAACTTTGGTAGCGTGCCTTAGGCTATGACCGGACTAATGAGGCGTACCAGCTGGGTATATTCGAGAGACTAAATGTAGATTTTAGAGAGTCTGGCTATAATACAATAATTTTATTCAGCTAATATATACTAGTACAAGGTATAATATATATATATATATATATATATATATATATATATATATATATATATATATATATATATATATATATATATATATATATATATATATATATATATATATATATATATATATATATATATATATATATATATATATATATATATATATATATATATATATATATATATATATATATATATATATATATATATATATATATATATATATAATCTAATACAGGAAAGTGACGCGTTCAAGCATTTTGGCAAAACCTTATTGCGCGAAAATTCTAAGAAATATTTATAGGGTATTTAAACAAACTCCTAGTTTCAAAAGTCATACTTGCGTAAGTTATACAATTTGTCCTTAACCATACACGGAATTCATAGAAAGAGAAACAGTGTTAAAGACAGTGTATCCATTATAATTAATGGATAGGGAGTATCGCACAGTTCCACGCCATTTTTAAAGGTGTCAGCCAGTGGATTCTCTAATGGTGATGAGGGTGCCTAAGCTTAAAAAAAGGTATCTTAGAACTGTGTTATTGATCTTTCTGTGGTGATGCTTTCTTATTAAGTCAATTTGAAATTTAGTAAAAATATTAAGACGCAAATACAAAAGTTAGAAATACCACTTTTTATTAAGATAAGGAACATATCCTGGCAAGTTTATGCTTGATGGGATATTAAGAAATTATCACTTCCTAGCTATGTGCGTCAGTTGGGTCCTGGAAGGTGTGGTTGATAAAATGTATAAAAGATACATTTTATCTGCAGGGTTCGCCAGATACGAATCTTATGCCGGACTGACGTCTGGTCCGCTGATTTAGAAATACCTAGGAACATTGTCTGATTATTATAAGTGTCTAAGTATCTTATTGTATATAACTGTAGATTTCTGATACTTGTGATTCTATCTGGGACAATCATTCAGAATCTATTTCGCTATTAGAAATAGGACTAAATATTTTAATATTTACTTCATTGCTCTCTTTTTCAACAACCTGCACCTACTGGTTTGATATGATCATCAAACCTCGGGAAAAAGAACATGCAAGCTAGATCTTCCTTCTATGGAAAATAAAAAAGTCATGATTTGTAAGTAGTAGTCTTAATAGTCGTTGAATTCCATCCATAGTTTTACTCAAGATTGTATTTCTTTTTTAGGGAGTTTAATGCCTCTCTCTAAAATTATGCAACTTTTATTTTGTTAACAGCTTGTCCTTTTCGACGATAATCAATTAATATATCTCAATAACTGACCCAGAAAAACAGTTACGAAAACGTCTTGAGCCAAAAAACGGTTATTGCCTCTTGTTGCAGATTTTCTCTACACTTCTTTAAAGATAATCATTTGATGCTAAAATCTGTATTTATTATACTCCATATTTTCTCTATGCTCCATTGAATGACTTTTGGTACAATCAAGTTTCATGTATAGTAATTATTTGATGCTAAAATCTGTATTTGTTATACTCCATATTTTCTCTATGCTCCTTTGAAAGACTTTTGGTACAATAAAGTTTGATGTATAGTAATAATTTGATGCTAAAATCTATATTTATTATATTCTATATTTTCTCTATGCTCCTTTGACAGACTTTTGGTACAAAAAAGTTTCATGTATAGTAATCATTTGATGCTAAAATCTGTATTTATTATACTCCATATTTTCTCTATGCTCCTTTGACAGACTTTAGGTACAATAAAGTTTCATGTATATTAATCATTTGATGCTAAAATCTGTATTTGTTATACTCTATATTTTCTCTATACTTCTTTAAAGACAGACTTTTTGGTACAATCAGGTTTCGTGTATAGTAATCATTTGATGCTAAAATCTGTATTTATTATGCTCAATATCTTTCTCTATGCTCCTTTGACAGACTTTTGGTACAATCAAGTTTCATGTATAGTAATCATTTGATGCTAAAATCTGTATTTATTATATTCTATATTTTCTCTATGCTCCTTTGAAGCAATTTTGGTACATTAAAGTTTCATGTATAGTAATCATTTGATGCTAAAATCTGTATTTGTTATACTCTATATTTTCTCTTTACTTCTTTAAAGACATACTTTTGGTACAATCAAGTTTCATGTATAGTAATCATTTGATGCTAAAATCTGTATTTATTATACTCCATATTTTCTTTATGCTCCATTGACAGACTTTTGGTACAATCAAGTTTCATGTATAGTAATTATTTGATGCTAAAATCTGTTTTTATTATATTCTATATTTTCTCTATGCTCCTTTGACAGACTTTTGGTACAATCAAGTTTCGTGTATAGTAATTATTTGATGCTAAAATCTGTATTTATTATATTCTATATTTTCTCTATGCTCCTTTGACAGACTTTTGGTACAATAAAGTTTCATGTATAATAATCATTTGATGCTAAAATCTGTATTTATTATATTCTATATTTTTTCATATATAAATAAAGGAAGGACCTTTATTTATGGAATGAAGGTAAGATAGATTTTTTTTCTATTGAGATTGAAATAGAAAAAGGTAAAAAGTTAATTGTCTGCCTGGTTTATGGACCTCCTGGTGCTCCAGAGGAATGTTTTCAGGAGTTTGATCAGTTTCTAAGTAGGGTCCAGTCTAGTCGATCGGAGTGCTTTATTTTTGGTAATTATAACTTTGATTTATTGAATTTAAATGGTTTTAATTTAGAATTTTAAAAGTTTGCGTTATCTTATGATTTTTACCCAGTGAATCTGATTCTTTCTCGTATCACTGCTCAGTCGGCAACATTAATTGATAATATATTTCTTTCTTCAAATCTATTGAGGCAAGCATTCTGTGATGTTCTCCTTCAACCTGCTTCTGACCACCTCCCGATTGTTTGTATGATAAAAAGTATTAAACCGTTGGCTAAAAGCCTAAGTAAGAGAGCTTATAGAGATATGAGAGATAATAACTTGAGAAAGCGGAAAGATCAAGTTAGCACTATAGCATGGGATGAAGTTAGCGAATAGCAAAATGCAACCACAGTGTTCGACAGGCTTATGAATATTCTCTTACCGATATATGAGGCGTCTGTCTCCTGAAGAAAATGAGGAAAAAGAAAAATGAGCCATGAAAGCCATGGATGACCACAGAATTGCTTGAAATGATGGTAATGCGAAACCAGCTTTTTGAAAAACATTTACAGAGCCCGGAAATTTTGAGTTTATTTGAAGAATTTAAGTGAGGGAGAAACAAAGTTAACCATAAGCGTCGCAGTGAGAAAAAAGCATATTATGCTTCTGCTTTTGATGGTAAAAATGGTGACTTAAAAGGGACCTGGCGACTAATAGATGAGGTTTTAAAAGGAAAGCTAATGATAATCATGGAGTTAAGAGTATGTTGGTGAATGGAAGTGAAATGACTGATAAACAGGAAATGGCAGATGAATTGGGAAAATATTTCACGAACATTGGCGCAAGTATTAAGGAAGAAGTAGCGAAAAAGTCCAGAAGACATCTGGAAAAGTACTTTATTGATAATTGAGGCGAAGGGCGCAGTTTTTAGTTCGAGAGGTGCACAGCAAAGGAGATCGAGAGCACAGTGAAAGGACTGAAGTCCAACTCGGCCGGAATAGATGGACTTAATCTTAGGGCTGTAAATGCTATCCTAGTTTATATATTACCTTGTCTACTCCATTTGATAAATCTATCACTCCAGACCGATGAATTCCCTAGTGGTCTTAAAATGGCAAACGTAATACCGCTGCATAAAGGAGGCAACAGACAAGAACTATCGAATTAGCGACCAATTTCGTTATTGCCCATTTTTTCTAAAATCTATGAAAAGATAATTCACAGGAGACTTTATGAATATTAAGATAAACTAGGAATATTGTGTGACAGCCAATTCAGATTCCGCAGTAAAAATTCTACTAGCCATGCTGCTCACCATATTCTGGATGTAGCCAATGGAGCTCTAGAAAAAGGTTTTATTCCTTTAAGGATCTAACGATCCGTTTAACGATCGTTGCTACATAGAAGCACCAGATGGCAAAATTGTGTGTGCCACTGGTCGAAAAGGACTGACTGGTACATTAGTAAAGGCATTGGAGAACAGCTAAAGAAAAACCCTTTTACAGTTCGACTCAACTTTGAACCATCGGGTCGAACTGTTGGGGATTGTGACAAATATTATCAAACGTCTAAAAACATGTGCTGTGTCGTATGTGGCAAAAGTGAATCCTACGTGATACAAGTAAGGAACGAACCACAGCCCATAGTAGCGTATAATTAATTATTTAGAAACATACGAGATCTTAATAAAAATATACAATTAAGATCGCCGTGGCCGATAACCTATTATATTGAACTTGCAGTCCTCTGGCTTGAACAACAAGGAAACTCTTTTTTTGCACGGGAAGTACTAATGTGTCCTCTTTTTTTCCTCCGCTGCTAGCGAGGCACCGGAACATCACAGAGAGTTGTTTAAGGGCTCATTTAAGAGTAGATTAGTACATCTAAGTACTTTTGTAATTAACAAAAAACAATTTTTAAATTAACATATTCATATATAAGATGATAAATGACGTCATAACCGTAGGTTATAACCATAAATGACATTGAAGTAAAAACTGCACGATGATGTTTGTTATAATGACGTCAGTACCATAAGTCAATAATTTTGCCATACCGTCAGTATATGAAAGTGTATCAGGTCACCTCGCCTTAACTCTTTAAGATGGTAATTTGTGATGGTGTCATTTACGGTAGAACGAACTCTAGCCCATAGCAACCGAAATATTAAAATAAATACAATTTGGAAAAAACTGAATCATCGTATGCATGATGTTGCAACACACCTATGTTCTGAAAAGAAAATATAACATAATTCCTTTTTTGAAAAGTTGCATCTTTGGGGCGTAGAGCCATATTTGACTGACTTCGCTGTGTGATTTCCTGTGTTTCGTTCTTCACTATTCCAACCATAAACAGCCAAAGGATTTTCCTGTGTGTAATACATGTCTTCTGAGGCCAGTGTTGTCTTAGAACCTTTTGAAAGAAACCAACAATTGAACAAATCTAAAAAAAACCTAATCAAAAACAAATTAAAATAGAAACCAAAACCAAAAATGGAAGAAAAAGCTAGCTTACTCTCTTGGCTCGATTTTAATCCCACTTACATTTTTGTATTATATTATTAGCCTATTTTTTATACATATCTTTTTTTATTATGTGTTAAATTGTCTATAAAACCAGCTTAGAATCATATTAATAAAATTTGACTAAAATTCATGGCTAATGTATGCATATTCATATAATTTAGTTCGAAAAAAAGTGAAAACATCAAAACTTCACTTGGTGCATTTTCTTATACCATACTCTTTCCGAACTCAATGATCGCTTCTGGGGCAAATTCTATTCTGAGTTCTTAAGGGGCTAAAACGGCTAAAAAAAAACCCATATTAAACCAATATTTAAAAAAAAGTTTCAAAAAAATCTGTCTAGGGAGAAAAAAAACCCTCCAAAATCATATTTAGGGGAATTTTTTAAAAGAGTCTGAAACCCCTCGGAGAGACGGTCAGTTATGCTGTAATGTCATTTTCAAAGGGTTTCATGCCCTTTGAAATTATTCCTGCAAATTTGTTTTCCAAGTAAAATTTTACTATTAAGTCTAATGAAAATAGTAATTACAATTCTACAAATGGCATATTTTTTTCTCGCTAGACCGATTGTTAAACTTGTTTTGAAGTTCAGTTAGGATACTATTTGCTGTTTTGAACTCTTTCAGCCCCTTTCAAGGGCTGAGAAATGGAGTTTGCCTTTGAAGTGATTATTGAATTTGGAAAGAACATTAATAAGGTATCAAATTTTGTATACAACATCCTTCCTGGCTAAGTTTTTTGAACAAGTATAGATTTACCTTTTGTTTTTATTAATCTAGCCTGTAAATTGGTGTTGCATAGGCCTAGACAAATACAGTTTTTCATAATAAACGATCTTGATAGACAGGCTGTATAATACATCATTACAGAGCGGATGTTAGGAGGCCCATTCAACTAAACATCAAATCATGTTTAAGTAACTTAGATATTCCAGTATTGTCTAGTGGTTAGGATTGCTGTGTCACACCCAGCAGGCCGAGGCTTGATTCCCGGTAGCGTAAGGTTTTTTATGAAATTGGGAACAAATTACCAGGATCTATTTTAAAACAAAGCTATATTTTAAAAATGGATAGGCTAACTTTTTTAGTTATTAATTTGAAAACATCAAACAATTTCTATGCATCAGTTGAATGTCCAAAGGTAAGTCATTGATTGATGAAATTCTATTTAAAATAATTGGTATTCCCTCTTAGGTAAGTCCAAGGAAACCCTCTTCCGATCAAGTTTGAAAACACTGGCATAGAAATTCTCTCTAATGTCTTTGGACATCCTAAAATTACCATATTAACAATTTCTCAGTTTTATTACACTCCTCCTTATTCCTTTATGAAAGCAAAAAAAATATTGAACTCTTGTATGGTTACTATTTTACTCCTCTTCAACAAAATGGTCGAATAAGATCCTGGATTATATATCAAACAATACGTGGTAACGAACTGTAAGTAAGGAGTGACTCGGCTCAATTGTAACCAAAACTTTAAAAAACGGAAATTTGATATCAATAGATATATCAAATAAATCAATTTATTATGCTGATTCAAAATATTTAAGATTCATCAAGTTTAGTGTTACCCTTTAAAAGTTACGAGCCTCAGAAAATTTGCTGTATTTTTTTAATAGGGGTAAAACACCCCCTAGAATTCAATGAATCTTGATGCAAATTACACCATCAGATTCAGCATACACGAGAACCACTTCTGTAGAAGTTTCTCGCTCCAATATACAAAAATGTGGAATTTTGATATTTTTGCCAAAAGACAGATCACGGATGCGTGTTTATTTGTTGTTGTTTTTTTTTCCAGGGGTGATCGTATTGAAATGATGGCACTAGAAGATTGGGAGAGGGCACACTGGAATGCAAATTAAAAGTTTTAGTGCCCTTTTTAGTGAAAAAAAGATTGGAGGGCAACTAGCCACCCTCCTACGCTTATTTATTTCCGAAAGTTATCTGATCAAAATTTGTAGATAGCCATTTTGTTCAGTATAGTCGAAAGATCAAATAAATATGTCTTTAAAGGTAAAATTACCCCCCCCCCCACTGTCCAGGGAGCGAGGCCGGTAAGTTATGAAACTTGCTCATCGTTCATTCATTGTATTTTTTTTTGGGAAGTGTGCAGACATTTTTCGGGAAGGATGGGGATTTTGTGCTTGGGGTTGATTTTCATTGGGAGAATCTTCCTTGGGGAGTGAAATTGGGGGGGGGGGTGAGAAAATTCCAGCGAAAATTTTACATTGGGGGGATTTGGCAGAATTCCTATGCGAAATTCTTGTTAATTGTCTTACATTATCTTTGCCAACTGAATTTTGCATGTGGATATCCGCGGGCTATTTTTTCCGTGTTTTGATTTCCGAAAAAAAATTCTACGGTAGGGGGAATTTCTGGAATGATCGAGAAATCAATTAGAGATTAAAGTCTTTTCAAATGAAAGTATACTAAGGATAATTGTTCAGGCTGAACCGTCCGAAAGAAATTTTACGGGGTGAAGGGATTTTCAGCGAGGATGGAACTGTCTGGAGGGAGCTTGACCTTGTATGAAAGTTTCACAGCCTTTCCTGTGAGGGGGGGGGGTATATTTCATGGAGGCTGAGCCCGATTTACCTGCATTATTTTAAAAAAGAACAGAAATTGAATAAACAACACATGTTTTTTTTAAACTGATTAATTCTGATTATAATCAGCATAGAACTAGAGGTCGTGGAAGCTTAGTCTCAGAAGTAAGGAGTACGAGTCGATCTAGTTTTGCAATTAGAAATTATTTAGTTAATATGTGGAATGGTTTCCTGGAGAGCATTAAGACCAGTTTCAGAAAACCAGTTTCAGTTTCAGTCAGAAAACCAGTTTCAGTTTAAAATTAGATTAAAAAAGTTTTTGTTGCATGGGAATGAAATATTTTTGATTGTTGTTTGTTATATTTTTAGTTTTTTGGGGTCTATTTTGTGGTTTTTTGGGGGGTAGAGTTAAATAGTATTGAATGGTATGAAAAGAGTAGGAAGAGGTTTTTGATGAAATATCGTGTGACGCTGCTCAAGCTACAATAGTGGCTTAATAAAACGTCACACGTTCTTACCATTTCTACGTTTGATTGATGGTGTTATTTTAAAAATGTGGTAAGTGCCAGTTAAGTATGATGTAGTTATTAGTTGAAAATAAAACCCATCTGATCCTATCTCATCTCAGTAATCATTTGATGTTAAAATCTGCATTTATTATACTCTATATTTTCTCTATACTTCTTTGACAGACTTTTGGTACAATCAAGTTTCATGTATAGCAATCATTTGATGCTAAAATCTGTATTTTGTACCTATCATCTGCAAAACAGAACGTGGGAAATGTTTTATTGAGCAGGTTTGTGATCTAACATGAGCAAACGTGGCAAGCAACGTGTGATCAGCTTTCTCAGGCCTGAATTTTGATTCAATATATGACAAGAACGTTCTTGGAACATATTTGCAGCATTCATGCTCGTATCTTTATCACTTTAATTCGGTGGTCTTTTAGCACTAATCGGCGAACTTCAACAATACTAATGCCAGTGGTTGCAATTTTTGGACATTCCAAACGTTTATCGCCTATAACCTGGTTTTAGCAATATTTTAAGGTCAACTGTCCAGATATTTCCTCAGGTAAATGGTAGCGGAGAGTCCGCACACAAATCGTTAATCTCATCTGTTGTTTGGGAAGGCGTATTGCCCTTCAAAAACAATTATTTAGTGACAGCATGATACTTATTTTTTCTATTTTTACAGGAACTTATGTCCCTCAACACCCTTCGTCCTATATTCATCAAAGCACGTATTCTTCCTAATTATTATATATATTCTTCCTAGTGAAGGCAGGCCAGCATTTAAATTCATGGTCATTTGAATATGACTTACTTTAGTATGTAATCCCTCTAATATTGAAAACATGACCTTAAGAAAGATGCTTGTTGAGGTTTTATGTTAAACATTTTTTGTTCATTATCGGATGGTTTTAGGATTTTTTACCATAAATCTAGAGTTTGCTGTGTTTCAGTATAAACTTACTGAAGGCTCTTACTAAAACTTCTGATGAGAGGATGGATATACACAGGTAAAGGGGCTTTGAACTTCCCAGTACTTTCCTACATTTTCTCAGAAGTTTTGTGCAATTCTTACTGAAATATCAAATCTTTTTATCTATTGCTCCTACCGACGAAAAAAAAATCTTGTATAAGTACCTGGAGGGAGGATTTCCCCCCATTTTTTACGTAAGAATTATTTTTTTATTTTTTTGCTGGATTCTATACATATTCCATTTTACGGATATTTCTGTTTGAAATAGCTGAGTTACCTTCAGTGACCTCTCCTGTCAAGGCTATTCAATTATTCTAAGCTAATAATATAGTTGGGTATGCAATTATCATTTAGTCTAAAATAGATCCAACTTCAAACATAATTTTTTGTAGTCTTTGATTAGTTCACCTTTAACAGTATATGTCAGACATCCTAAATGTACATTAATATAGTCTCAAATGCATGAAGTTGTTAAATTTTAATGAAAAACAATATTTAAGGTATACTATTATCAAACCAATGGGGGAGAGTTCACGGTAGAGTCCCCCATTTCCTCGTTCGGTTATGTTTATTATGTTTAATAATAATAGTTTTCTTTGCAGGGAATGTGCGCGCTATGACTTTTCCCATGGAATACTTGGTAATGATAAATCATATTTCGATGGTGTTCCTGCTCAAAAGACCAAAAGAGTTTCTGTGATATGTAGGAATGAACAGGAATGAACCATAGCAAAGACCTATTTTTTGTAATCTTTTTTACTTTCTAGTAGGAGTGTAAAAATAAAGGAAATAAGCAGAAAACCCTCTCTCTTCTTGCTTATTGTATTTTATATTTGAGATTCTTATAGCTTGTACATGAAACATTTTATAGCACTAGTGCGGAATATCTAGAACTGCTTGCACCGCTTGTGCTTTACAATGACATTGAAACAGGGTGAAATTAAAAGAAAAAAAAACTGTTGATGTAATTTCAAAAAAGTGTTTAAGTAACTTAATTGAAAAGATCAAAATTAAAACAAATAACATTTATCCAGTGCGTTAAAAAAACTTGTCTTTTTTTGTCATCGTCTTTTGTTTTGTACATATTTATAGAACATCTCTTAATGTAGTTCTACTTCTATTCACTATTTGAAAACGGTTCAGCTAATATATGCCGAAATACCTGACATTTCCTCCTTTTTTTTACTATGTCTTCATTCCTATTCTTTTATTTAAGCTTATTCTATCAGTATGGTTACTCATTATGGGCAACTTATGATTGCCCCTTTAGCAAACCCCACAAAATGGTATCGGATCAAAATGAAAACTGGTGCATTGAAATCACAATAGGCAAAAAGCTCATTTAGGAGAATTACAGTCCCCCATCGTAAGCAGCAAGGAAAATCACTTTTTTACATGGGATGCGGTGATGTGTTTACCTTTTTTTGTCTTTATTGTCTCTACCAGTGGGGCGCTAAAACAGCATGGAGATGTTCAGGGGCTTATTTTAAAGGTAATATTTACGTCCTTTTTGTAAGTAACGGAACATGATAGTAAAAGTTAAATACAATTTTTGACAGAAACTGCATCCTAATGTGTATGATGATGTAACGCGTGTGTATTTTGACAAGGTAATATAACACTCGTGTCTTTTCAAAGTTTCTTCTCTCTGATATGATGTCATATTTGAGCGACTCCGCTGCCTGATTCCCTTTGGTTTGCTCTTTACTAAGAAATGCCGCAGACTTTCTCTTATATTTGATATATTTATGGTTGCTCCCGCAGGGACAAAAGAACGAAGACTAACCCACAGTTAAAGACAATTTAATAACTCATTTAAAAAAGCAATCAAGTTGCAACCTAGTAAAGAACAAACCACGGCCAATAGTAACCAAAAATTAAAAACGCGTATAAAATATACAGCAAATATAACGAGTATTCTAATAACAGCAAGTCTTTTGTGAACGATAACGAATTTTTCTTAGAAGTAAAAGTTTGTTGTTTATGATAACAAGTTTTCTGTTGGAAGTAGCAAGTGTTTCTTAACACTAACAAATATTCTCTTCGAAGTAACAACCTTTTCTTAATACTAAGAAACTTTTACTTAACACTATCAAATTTCTCGAGGAATTAAGAGGGTTTTTCTTAACAGTAACAAATTTTTTCTAATAGCACCAAGTTTTCTATCAAACGTAACTAATTTCTCTTAGAAGTAACAATTTTTCGTCTACAATAACAAGCTTTCTGTTAGAAGTAGCAAGTTTTTCTTAAAACTTATGAATTTACTCTTCGAAGTAACAACTTTTTTCCTTAATAATTACAAACATTTACTAAATACTATCAAATGTATCTTGGAACTTACAGGTTTTTCCTTAATAGTAAGAAATTGTTTCTAATAACCGCAAGATTTTCATCAAATATAACAAATTTCTTTTAGAAGTAGCAATTTATTGTTTATGATAACAAGTTTTCTGTCAGAAGTAGCAAGTTTTTAATTTTCTCTTCGAAGTGACAACTTTTTCCTTAATACTAACAAAGTTTCACTTAATATCATCTAATTTCTCTTGGAAGTAACAGTTTTTGCTTAATAGTAAGAATTTTTTCTAATAACAACAAGTTTTCCGTCAAAGATAAAAAATTTCTGTTAGAAGTAAAAATTTGCTGTTTATTATAACAAGTTTTCTGTTAGAAGTAGCAAGTTTTTCTTAACACTAACAACATTTCTGTTCGAAGTAACAAATTTTTCCTTAATACTAAAAAACTTTACTTAATTCTACTAGTATTAAGGTAAAAGTTGTTACCTCGAAGAGAAAATTTTTTAGTGTTATGAAAAACTTAATACCTCTAATAGAAAACTTGTTTCATAGACAAAAAAACTGTTATTTCTAATAGAAATATCTTATCTTTGACAATAAGCTTGCCGTTATTAAAAAACTCTTACTATTAGGAAAAGACCTGTTACTTCCGAGGGAAATTTGATAATATTAAGCATAACTTTGTTAGTACTAAGGAAAAAAAAGTTGTTGCCTCGAAGACAAAATTTGTTAATGTTAAGAAAAAACTTGCTTGTTCTAACAGAAAACTTGTTATCATACAAAAAATATTACTTCTAAGACAAATTTGTTATCTTTGACGTAAAATCGCTTCTATTATGAAAAATTGCTACTATTGAGAAAAAGGTGTTACTTTCAAGAGAAATTGGTAGAATTAAGTATAAGTTTTTAGTATTAAGGAAAACGTTGTTATTTCGCAGAGAAAATTTGTTTATGTTAAGAAAAAAACTTGCTACTTCCAACAGAAAACTTGTTATCATAAACAAAAAATTTTAACTTTTAAGAGAAATATCTTATCTTTGACGTTAAATTTCTTGTTATTAGAAAAAAAATTGTTGCTATTAAGAAAAAACAAGTTAATTCCAAGAGAAATTTGATAATATTAGGTAAAAGTTTGTTAGTATTAAGGAAAAAGTTGTTACTTCGAAGAGAAAATTTGTTAGTGTTAAGAACACCTTGCTAGTTCTAACAGAAAACTTTTTATCATAAACAGACAATTGTTAGTTCAAAGAGAAATTTGTTAATGTTAAGAAAAAACTTACTAGTTCTAACTGGAAAGTTGTTAGCGTAACCAGAAATATCTTAGAGTAATTTGTTATCTTTGACTGAAAAATTGCTGCAATTAGAAATTTTTTAATACAATTAAGAAAAAGATGTTACTTTCAAGAGAAATTTAGTACAATAAAACTAAACAACACCTCTAAACTAAAATTCTTAACTAAAACTAAACTACACTATAACTCTGACTAAGAAACTAAGCTATGACTCTAAACTTAAACTCTAAACTAAAACTCTACAATAAAAGTAATACTTGAGCATATTTCTTACAATTGAAGAATTTATATTACTCACTATTGGCTGGCGAGACCAAAATGTTACCTGATAAATCAATCCAATATATCTGTTTACTGAAAGTTACTGGTGTGTCAACTGGTATAAGACTATAAAAAACTTTGTATCGGTCTCGGGCGTATTGATATCGCATGTATCGTATCGGGAATATCGGTATCGGTATTCGGTGTTTGTTTTTTCAGTCATTTTCTAGGCTCATTTTTAAATTTTTTTGATGATTGCGGTAGCTTTAATCATCATGGTTGCAGGAGCAGCTGCAACCTAGTAAAGAGCGAACCATAACCCAAAGTAACCAAAAGTTAAAAAACAAGTTTGGAAAAAAACTGTCTGGTGAAAAAAGGATATTCATCTGACACTGACTTAGGAATGGTTACTATTATTTCGGTTCGCCTTAAAAATAAAAGTTTATTGTGAAAGGAAATTTATGGTGATTTCGAAAAATGCCTGAAACCCCTCAACAAGGACGTCAGATCAAAATGAAAAGTGTACCAATGGAATCAGCATGGTCAAAAACATTGTACAGGGAAATTACAGCCACCCTCCTTGAACAACAAGGAAAGTCACTTTTTTGGACGTATTGTTTGGGCGTATATACCGGTGGGGTCACCGGTATCTTAACAGACTTTCAGTAGCTTATATAGAAGATATTGCTCACCTCCTTCCTATAAAATTCCTCCATCAGCAAGTTCCAAATGGCACTAAAAACGGCATTTTTGGTGCCAACAAATGACGTAATTTTTTAGAAAATCATTTTTTTTTTGGGGGGGGGGGTCAAAGCTGGAGCCAATTTTCCCAAATAAAGTGAAAATGAATAGGGAAGGGGGTACCAGTCGTGACCCCACACCATATATGGGCATTTTTTTTATGGTTTTTCTCCCTGTTGATGGATGTTTCTTGGAAGTCAACAACAATTGCTGAATGTTTCTTGAAAGTCAACAACAACTGCTGGATGTTTCTTGGATGTCAACACCCGGTTGGAATACTATGATAACAAGGTGACATCATCAGATATGGAAATTTCAATATTGGAATATTCATATCCGAGAGTTGAACATACTGACAGGAAAAGATAACTGATTGACACAATTTCTCCATGAGACAAAATAAATTTGAAAGTAGAATCGAACATAGTAAATCATCTGAGGGAATCCTAACTCCTATTAAGAGATACCTATTTTTTATTTGGGCGGTTCTCGACTGTGTTCGGTATAATACACAACTACCATTTGAATAGTGTTATAAGGTGTCCTACCCCAACCCCAAAGGGCCCCCCTTTGCCCAAAAGAGCCCTTTCCCCTCCCCTACCCCTCCCCTCCCCTACCCCTCCCCTCACCTCCCCTACCCCTCCCCTCCCCTCCCCTTCCCTACCCCCTCCCCTCCCCCCATTTTTTATTTCTTTTTTTTGCGCACTTGAGACACAGAAGGGCCCCCATCCCCCCTATACCCAACTTTTTGCTACACTTTTTACAGTTTCTTGTTTCTCTCATTCTTTGTGTCTGTGTGTGTCTGGGCGGGTGTTTACTTATGCCAACGTATGTCTTTCTCGGTTCGTGTGTCTGAATCTACATATTTGTATGTGTTTTTGTCTCTCTCACTCTTTTTTTCTGTGTGTGTGGGTGGGTGTTTGCTTATTCCGATGCATGTCTTTCTTGGTTTATGTGTCTGAATCTACATATTTGTATGTGTTTTTGTCTCTCTCATTTTTTTTACCTGTGTGTCTGGGTGGGTGTTTTCTTATTCCAATGTATGTCTTTCTTGGTTTGTGTGTCTGAATCTACATATTTGTATGTGTTTTTGTCTCTCTCCCTCTTTTTACCTGTGTCTCTGGGTGGGTGTTTGCTTATTTCAATGCATGTCCTTCTTGGTTTATGTGTCTGAATCTACGTATTTGTATGTGTTTTTGTCTCTCTCACTCTTTTTGCCTGTGTTTCTGGGTGGTTGTTTGTTTTTTCCAATGCATGTCTTTCTTGGTTTGTGTGTCTGAATCTACTTATTTGTACGTGTTTTTGTCTCTCTCACTCTTTTTGTCTGTGTGTCTGGGTGGGTATTTGCCTATTCCAATGTATGTCTTTCTTAATTTGTGTGTCTGAATCTACATATTTGTATGTGTTTTGTCTCTCTCCCTCTTTTTACCTGTGGCTCTGGGTGGGTGTTTGCTTATTCCATTGCATGTCCTTCTTGGTTTGTTTGTCTGAATCTACATATTTATAAGTGTTTTTATCTCTAAGTGTTTTTGGACTTATAGTTTAGTTTTAGCTAAATGTTTTTGGTTTAGAATATTAGCCTAGAGTCTTAGCTTAATTTTTCGTTGCACTTTTAGTTTAGTTTAGTATTAGTTAAGAGTTTTAGTTTAAAGTTGTAGTTTAGTTTTAGTAAATAATTTTAGTTTAGAGTTGTAGTTTAGTTTTAGTTTAGAGTTTTAGCCTAGAGTCTTTAGCTTAAATTTTTATTTAGAGTTATAGTTTAGTTTAATTTTAGTTAAGAGTTTTAGTTTGGACTTTAGAGTTTTAGTTTAGAGTTTAGAGTTTTAGCTAGAGTTATAGTTTTGTTTAATTTTTGTTAAGAGTTTTAGTTTAGAGTAATAGTTTAGTTTTAGTTAAGAGTTTTAGTTTAGAGTTTCAGTTTGGTATTAGCTTACAGTTTTAGTTAGAGTTATAGTAGTTCAGAGTTTTAGTTTAAACTTTAGAGTTTTAGTTAGAGTTTTACTTTTAGATCAGTTTTAGTTAAGAGTTTTAGTTTAGATATTGGAGTTTTAGCTTCGATTCTTAGCTTAGAGTTTTAGTTAGAGTTATAGTTTAGTTTAGTTTTAATTCAGAGTTTTAGTTTAGAGTTTTAGCTTAGAGATTTAATTAGAGTTATAGTTTACTTTAGTTAAGAATTTTGGTTTAGAGGTGTTGTTTAGTTTTAGATAAGAGTTTTAGTTTAGAGTTTAGTGTTTTCGTTGCACTTTTAGTTTAGTTTAGTTTTAGTTAAGAGTTTTAGTTAAGAGTTTAGTGTTTTCGTTGCACTTTTAGTTTAGTTTAGTTTTAGTTAAGAGTTTTAGTTTAGAGGTTCAGTTTGGTATTGGCTTACAGTTTTTGTTTAGAGTTTAGAGTCTTAGCTTGGAGTTTTAGTTAGAGTTTAGAGTTTTAGTTTAGAGTCTTAGCTAAGAGTTTTAGTTAGAGTTAGAGTTTACTTTAGTTTTAGTTAGGAATATTAGTATAGATCTCCAGTTAATTTAAACTTAAGAGTTTTAGTTAATAATGTACTGAGCTATATTTAAGTTCTACTTTAGAATTTTAGTCGTAGCTATAGCTCAAGTGTAGGTTCAACAAAGATATGTTTTTAATAAGTTACCTCCGTGTTTTAGAGTAGGATATTAGAGTTTTAGTTAGAGTTGTAGTTTAGTTTCGTTTTAATTCAGAGTTTTAGTTTAGAGTCTTAGCTTAGAGTTTTACTTAGAGTTATAGTTTAGTTTAGTTTTAGTTAAGAATTTTAGTTTAGAGTTTTTGTTTAGCTTTAGATAAGAGTTTTAGTTTAGAGTTTAGAGTTTTAGTTAGAGTTATAGTTTACTATAGTTTTAGTTAAGAGTTTTAATTTTGACTTATAGTTTAGTTTTAGGTAATAGTTTTAGTTTAGAGTTGTAGTTTAGTTTTAGTTCTAGTTAAGAGTTTTAGTTTAGAGTTGTTGTTTAGTTTTAATTAAGAGTTGTAGTTTAGAGTTTTAGTTAAGAGTTTTACTTTAGGGTTGTTGTTTTTTTTTATATATAATTTTTATATTAGAGTATTAGTTTGATATTAGCTAACAGTTTTACTTAGAGTTATGGTTTAGTTTAGTTGTAGTTCATAGCCTAGAGTTTCATGTTAGACTCTCAGTACTTAGAGTTTTAGTTAAAGTTATATTTTATTTTAGTTTTTGTTTAGTTTTTTTGGACTTGTAGTATAGTTTTAGGTAAACGTTTGATTTTAGTGTTTTAGCCTAGAGTCATAGCTAAGAGTTTTTCCTTGCATTTTTAGTTTAGTTTAGCTTTAGATAAGAATTTTAGTTTAGAGTTTCAGTTTGGTATTAGCTTGCAGTTTTAGTTAGAGTTATAATAGTTAAGAGTTTTAGTTTAGAATTTAGAGTTTTAGTTTAGAGTCTTAGCTTAGAGTTTTAGTTAGAGTTATAGTTTAGTTTAGTTTTGGTTAAGAGTTTTTGTTTAGAGTTTAGAGTATTAGATTAGAGTTTTACTTAGAGTTTAGAGTTTTAGTTTAGAGTCTTAGCTTAAAGTTTTAGTTCTATTTATAGTTTACTTTAATTTTAGTTGAGAATTTAGAGTTTTAGTTTAGAGTCTTAGCTTAGAGTTTTTGTTAGAGTCATAGTTTAGTTTAGTTTAGATATTGGTGTTTTATTTTTATTTCTTAGCTTAGAATTTCAGCTAGAGGTATAGTTTAGTTTAGTTTTATTTCAGAGCTATAGTTTAGAGTCTTAGCTAAGAAAGTTAGTGGGTGATATAGTTTAGTTTAGTTTTAGTTAAGAATTTCAGTTTGGTGTTTTTTAGTTTTAGATAAGAGTTTTAGTTTAGGGTTTAGACTATTAGTTAGAGTTATAGTTTAGTTTAGTTTTAGTTTAGAGTGTAGAGTTTTAGTTTAGAGTTTTAGCTTAGAGTCTTGGCTTAGAGTTTTAGTTAGAGTTCTAGTGTAGTTTAATTTTAGTTTTAGTTTAGACTTTAGAGTTTTAGTGTAGAATTTAGAATTTTAGTAAGAGTTTTAGTTTGGTTTAATTTTTTTAAGAGTTTTGGTTTAGAGTTGTAGTTTAGTTTAGTTTTAGTTAAGAGTTTTAGTTACGAGTTTTTGTTTAGTTTTAGATATGAGTTTGAATTTAGAGTTTTAGTTGATATTAGCTTACAGTTTTAGTTAGAGTTATAGTTTAGTTTAGTTATAGTTCAGAGTCTAGAGTTTTAAGTTAGACTCTCAGCACTTAGATTTTTAGTTAGAGTTATATTTATTTAATTTTTAATTAAGTGTTTTTGGACTTGTAGTTTAGTTTTAGCTAAACGTTTTAGTTTAGAGTTTTAGCATAGAGTCATTGCTTAGAGTTATTCCTTGCATTTTTAGTTTAGTTTAATTTTAGATAAGAGTTTTAGTTTAGAGTTTTAGTTTGGTATTAGCTTACAGTTTTAGTTAGAGTTATAGTAGTTAAGAGTTTTAGTTTAGAGTTTAAGTTTAGAGTCTTAGCTTAGAGTCTTAGTCAGAGTTATAGTGTAGTTTAGTTTTAGTTAAGAATTTTAGTTTAGAGGTGTTGTTTAGTTTTAGATAAGAGTTTTAGCTTAGAGTTTTAATTAGAGTTATAGTTTACTTTAGTTTTAGTTTAGAGTCTAGAGTTTTAATTTAGAGTGTTAGCTTAGAGTTATAGTTAGATTTATAGTTTACTTTGGTTTTAGTTTAGAGTTATAGTTTAGTTTAGTTTTAGTTAGGAGCATTAGTTTAGATCTTTCGTTTAGTTTTACTTAAGAGTTTTAGTTTAGAAATTATAGTTTTAGTTTACAGTTTTACTTTAGAGTTTTAGTTAGAATTATAGTTTTAGTTTAGTTTTAGTTAAGAGTTTTAGTTTAGATATTAGAGTTTTAGTTTTGAGTCTTAGCTTAGAGTTTTAGTTAGAGTTATTGTTTAGTTTAGTTTTAATTCAGAGTTTTAGTTTAGAGTCTTAGCCTAGAGTTTTAGTTAGAGTTATAGTTTAGTTTAGTTTTAGTTAAGAATTTTAGTTTAGAGGTGTTGTTTAGTTTTAGCTAAGAGATTTACTTTAGAGTTTAGAGTTTTATTTAAGAGTCTTCAGTTTAATTTTAGTTAAGAGTTTTAGTTTAGACTTCTGAGTTTTAGTTTAGAGTTTAGAGTTTAGTTAGAGTTATAGTTTAGTTTAATTTTTGTTAAGAGTTTTATTTTAGAGTTATAGTTTAGTTTAGCTGTAGTTAAGAGTCTAGAGTTTCAATTTAGACTCTTAGCACTTAGAGTTTTAGTTAGAGTTATATTTTATTTTAGTTTTAGTTAAGTGTTTTTGGACTTGTAGTTTACTTTTAGCTAAATGTTTTACTTTAAAGTTTTAGCCTATAGATTAGAGTTTTTCCTTGCACTTTTAGTTTAGTTTAGTTTTAGATAAGAGTTATAGTAGTTAAGAGTTTTAGTTTAGAGTTTAGAGTTTTAGTTTTGAGTCTTAGCTTAGAGTTTTAGTTAGAGTTATAGTTTTAGTTTTGTTTTAGTTAAGAGTTTTAGTTTAGAGTTATATTTTAGTTAAGAGTTTTAGTTTAGAGTTTATAGTTTTAGTTTAGCGTCTTAACTTAGAGTTTTAGTTAGAAATACAATTTAGTTCAATTTTGGTTAAAAGTTTTAGTTTAGAGTCTTAGCCTAGAGTTTTATTCAGAGTTATAGTTTTAGTTTACTTTTAGTTAAGAGTTTTAGTTTAGAGATTGGAGTTTTAGTTTCGAGTCCTAACTTAGAGTTATAGTTAGAGTTATAGTTTAGTTTAGTTTTAATTCAGAGTTATAGTTTAGTTTAGTTTTCGTTAAGAGTTTAAATTTAGACTTGTAGTTTAGTTTTAGTTAAGAGTTTTTGTTTAGAGTTGTAGTTTAGTTTTAGTTAAGATTTTTAGTTTAGAGTTTTAGTTTAGAGTCTTAGTTAGAGTTATAGTTTTACTTTGGTTTTAGTTAGGAGTTTTAGTTTAGAGTTACAGTTTAGTTAAGAGTTTTAGTTTAGCGTAAAGAGCTAGGTGTTGAACACATTTTTTCTTGCGGCTTACATACAAAAAAGTTACTTTTCTCCACTTTTAAGTTAGGGTAGGTTAGGTTATCATGAGCTCTCATGATAACCTAACCTAATCTAACCTAACTTAAACGTGGAGAAACTTAACTTTTTGTATGTAAGCCGCAATAAAAATATTCCAAGTCTAGCATTTCAAAGAAAAAATGTGTTCAACACCTAGCTCTTTACGCTAAACTAAAACTCTTAACTAAACTAAAACTCTATACTAAAACTCCTAACTACTAACTAAAACTGTAAGCAACCAAACTGAAACTCTAAACTAAAACTCTTATCTAAAACTAAATTAAACTAAAGAGATGCGTAATAGCTCATTTGAAATGGAATTACATTTGTAAGTGCCCTTTTTAAATGACCAAAGAGATTGGAGGACAACTAGCCCCCCACCCTACAGGCCCCCGCCCCCCAAAGTCATCCAATCAAAATTTTGATGTTGCCGTTTTGTTCAACATAGTTCAAAGGTCCAATATCTATTGCTCTAGTGATTCTTAATTGCTACTAAATTTAATTTTTAAAAACAAAAAAAATCCGTTTCTATATTAAAACAAAGAATAAATGATCTATATCTTGTTAAAAAAAAAATACATTTACTTTTCAGATAATCCGCTATTTTTGCTATGATGCACCCATTTTTAAAAGTATATCCCGGGAAGACTCATTTTAAACCTATTACTCATATCTACGTGCTTTTTATCAATTTTACCATTCAAAAGTGCCAAATAGCACTAAAAAACGGCACTTTTGGTATCACTTCTTAAGTGGAAGAGTTTGGAAGTATAAAATGGTACCATTGCAATAATTATGGTCCAAAGCCCTTAACTGGAGGTTTATTATACCCCTCACATATAATCCCCCTCCAGACCCTCTTAGTAAGTTTCATAAATCGCCTACTCATTTTAAAAAATAAAGATTATTGCAAAAAAAAAACTAAAACTAAAAACTTTTCAACTGAAAATATACCAAAAAATAAGCTTGAATGGTCAACAATTTTGAATTGCATCTTTAAATATCACTCTGCGATGAAGCCTGTGTGCCAGTTATGACAACAGTAATTGAAGGGAATTCATACCTCCTTGGATTTTGCTCCTGCCTAGGTTTTGAAAAACACCTTTTTTGGTCATTTCATTGAAAAAGATACTTTTTTCATTTAAAAAAATGGGGGAAAAACTGAAGGTGTACTTTATGGGAATGTGCTACCAAGTCAAAATTTATAAAAAGTGATTAGGTATAAACATAAGCTTTTAAATGAACCCTTAAACAGCTCTCTTTTGTTACAGTAGCCTTCTAGTTTCTGCTAGTCAGTAGGTTATTTATAAAGCCCTGTCTTTATTTTGGCTTTTTCAGGCGAAATAGGCCGAGTAAAAACAGCTTTTTGCACATCGAAAAACAAACGTTCCTGAAAATCCTGTATTGTTTTGGGAAGTATGGATGATGATTTTTATGTTATAGACTGAATGTTTTTCATAGCTGTCAAGTTGTTTGCAGTATTTTCTAGAGGTGCCGTAATTCCCCTAGATCGGTGATAATTAGAAATTATATAAAAAATAAGTTTTCAACTGAAAGTAAGGAGTTTCACTAAAACTTAAAAGGAACATACATTATTCCGTACAAATAAAAAAGATCATGGCAGCGTTGTTTCTACACTATATTTTTATAACAAACAAAAAACGAATAATTAAAAAAAAGAAGGTTTTTCTGAGGGAAGTAAAGAGCGAAGTTGAAACTTAAAACAAACAAAAATTGTTACTTCATAGCCTATCTCACATATGTCAATATAACTAGTAAAAATGAACCAACTAATTATTTTTCCCTATATTTACAGGATAATAGAAAACTAGCACTTTACTGAAAACACAAAAGTCAATTATAAAAACAGGAATATATAATTGGGAGTCAAAAGTGAGTATGTAGCCTGACAACAATACACTAATCTTTAAAGTTTTTTATAATCTTACACCAGTTGTGTCATCAGTATTTTTCAGTATACAGGAATATTGGATTGATTTATCAGGTGGCATTTTGGTCACACCAGCTATAGTACCAATAATGAGTAATATACAATCTTAAATTGTAAGAAATATGCTTAAGTATTACTAAAATGAAGATCAAATAAGATATAATATGAACTCTCGAAATCCGGTTATTTCTCTCTATACAACAGTGAATTTCAAGCTATGATACAAATTCTAAAGCTATTCTATAGTCCTAATACTATCAAGATGGCTTTGCTTCGAACTTGTCTAAAAACTAATCATGACATGTCTTTTTCAGAACCGAAACGAGAGCCAGTCATTGAACTGAGCCATTGTGCAGAAGTGATACCAAATTAAACGAAAGTAAAATAAAGCAACCATCCTAAAATACTTTATTTTTATTCCGTAAAAAGTGTCCTTAATTGGTTTGCTTTTACTGTACCAAAACTCCTATATTATTTTGTGTTTTGAGTAAAGCACTAGTAATTCTATAATCCAAGAAACATAGGGAAACATAATTAGTTGGTTCATTTGTACTAGTTTTATTGATATATGTTAGATAGGCTATAAAGTAATAATTTTTGTTCGTTTTAAGCTTCAATTTCGCTCTTTACATCCCTCGGAAAAACTTTGTTTTTTTAAATTAGTCCAAACAGAGATCATTGAAGTACTGATCATTTTTTCTGCGTTACCAAAAGTATTGTATTCACAATTGTCGCTTAAATAGAACACTAAAAAGCTTTTTAAAAGTACTAAGAAACTTTACCGTGAATAGTCGGGTATTGAGAGGGGGCAATCCCCCTTATTATGTTATCGTTTCTCTTCGTTTGATTTTTAATGCTTCTCCTTACTTTCAGGTGAAAATTTTTTTTTTGTTAAGCTCTTGGTGTAATTTCATGTCTGCCCCAGATCCCAGTTCCCATCCCCAGTTGAAATTCAGTTTCTCTAAAAATATTTTCAAAACTAAGACAAACCTGCATAATTCAGTTGCGGATCCAGAATCAAAACGAGAGCCAGTCATTGATCTGAGCCATTGTGCAGAAGTAATACCAAATTAAACGAAAATAGATATATAAAGCAACCATCCCAAAATACTTCATTTTTGTTTCGTAGAAAGTGTCCTTAATTGGTTTGCTTTTATCTACCAAAACTCCTATATTATTTTGTGTTTCCAGTAAAGCGCTAGTTTTCTATAATCCAAGAAACAAAGGGAAACATACTTAGTTGGTTTATTTGTAATAGTTTTATTGATATATGTTAGATAGGCTATTAAGTAATAATTTGTGTTCGTTTTAAGTTTCAATTTCGCTCTTTACTTCCCTCGGAAAAACTTTTTTTTTTAAATTAGTCCAAACAGAGATCATTGATGTACTTATCATTTATTCCGCGTTACTAAAAGTATTGTATTCACAATTGCCGTTTAAAGAGAACACTAAAAAGCTTTTTTAAAGTACTAAGAAACTTTAGCGTGAATATTCGGGTATTGAGAGGTGGCAATCCCCCTTATTATGTTATCTTTTCTCTTCGTTTGATTTTTAATCCTTCTCCTCACCTTCAGGTGAAATTTTTTTTTATTATTAAACCCTTGGTGTAATTTCATGTCTGCCCCAGATCCTAGTTCCCATCCCCAGTTGAAATTTAGTTTCTCCAAAAATATTGTCAAAACTAAGACAAGCCTGCATAATTCAGTGGCGGATCCAGGGGGCGAGGGGGGCGCTCGCCCCCTAACATAGTCAAAAGTATTGTAATTTACTTAAAAAACGCAAATTTGCGTGAATTAATTTTGCGCCTAACGCAAGTTTATCGGATCAACCTATTTTTGCCCCCCCTTACAAAATCCTGGATCTGCCCCTGGCACTTGTCAAGTAACCACTTGATTTAGGAAAATTGGCTCCAGATTTTACATACCCCCCACACGCAGGATTTTGACAAAATTGCGCCATACTTTGGGGTATGGATTTAGTGATCTACTAAGAATGTCGTTGCAAACCATGAAGAGGATGACCTCTATTCCCTTTTGAATCTAAATGATTGAAAAGATACCTTTTCCAGGACATGCTTTAAAAAATGAGTGCATCACATTTATAAAAACAGTAAAATTATCTGAAAATGATCATATAGAAGGGGATAAAACCGTGCTTGAAAAAAAAAATTAGAAATCAAACCGAAGACACTAATTTGAAGTCCAACACTGTAATAACAGAACCACGCCTCTAATAATCTGATGTGAAAATCTGAAAAAATGTGGAATTTTGGATTTTTTGCCAGAAGAAAGATCACGGATGCGTGTTCATTTGTTTTTCTTTTTCCCAGTGTTGATCGTATCGATCCAGTGGTACTAGAACGTTGCAAGAGGGCTCATTCGACCATAATTAAATGTTAAAGTGCCCTTTTTAAGTGACCAAAAACTTTGAGGGCAATTAGTATCACTTTTTACAAAGAAAAAAATGCATTTGCATGTACAAGCTATGCTTACCATTCTACCATCAGAGACTCTTGACCATTTTGCAGTAGCCACAGTAAAAAGCTCAGCTCATTTCTTGAGGGTGTAACGAATAATGAATAAGTACCAGTTCATTATTGTATTTTGGTTTTCTTTTTTCCGCAGCTAGTTAAAGTAAAGAATGAATAGTAAAGCTTATAATAACTGAATATTACTAGAAGACTAAAAGTTTGTAATAAAACCTTTTTACTTTCTTAGAAAACAGCATCATCCATTTATAATTAAAAAATAAAGTTGCCCCAGATGAGGTTCGAACTCGACGCCTTGAGATTGCAAGGCCTTTGCTCTACCGACTGAGCCACCAACTCTTATCTCTATGAAAGAATATTGCACTTTGAGACAATTGGTTAAAAAAAATTTCCGCAAAATATATTTTTCAAAGAAAAGTAAAAAACTCCATTAAACCAAAAATGAGCAAAAATAAAATCAAATAATCTACCAAGCGTGAAACTACAACAAATCAACATCGATATAAGTAGAGGTCTAAGTACCATTTTGCTTGCAGGTATAGGAATTCCCATGCTATTTGTTTGCAGCTATAGGACCATGCTATTTGCTTGCAGGTATAGAAATTCCTATGCTATTTGCTTGCAGCTATAGGACCATGCTATTTGCTTGCAGCTTTAGGACCATGCTATTTGCTTGCAGGTATAGGAAATCCCATGCTATTTGCTTGCAGGTATAGGAAATCCCATGCTATTTGCTTGCAGGTATAGGATATCCCATGCTATTTGCTTGCAGCTATAGGACCATGCTATTTGCTTGCAGCTATAGGACCATGCTATTTGCTTGCAGGTATAGGAATTCCTTTGCTATTTGGTTGCAGCTATAGGACCATGCTATTTGCTTGCAGGTATAGGATTTCCTATGCTTTTTGCTTGCAGCTATAGGACCATGCTATTTGCTTGCAGGTATAGGAATTCCCATGCTATTTGCTTGCAGCTATAGGACCATGCTATTTGCTTGCAGGTATAGGAATTCCCATGTTATTTGCTTGCAGCTATAGGACCATGTTATTTGCACAGACGTATAGGAAAAACATTTCCAGAGCATGTACTTATTGATTTGCTTGGTTTATATCCCCTTGGTACCTTTCCAAACGAGCGGGGGTTCCCCAATTAAATAATAGAGAAAAAACAGAGCTAGATAGTATTTGCGAATTGGATTGTCTGAAGGTGGAGAAAAAGGGTTAAAGTGATTAGCAGTTAAGGTAACCCTGAAGAGCATGTTAAATCATACCTTATTTATTATAAATTTGAGATAGCATAAATCTATGAAAATGGTTAATGATGACAGAATGACTTTGCGAGTTGACCTAGCTCTACCTCTCTGACGTGTTCTGTATAATACACAAGCGGTGTTTGAATTGTCTTTTCAGTTCAAAATAGAGTCTAACGTTATAGTATACTAAAAGTTGATACTAAGAGAGATATAGATGGCAAGAAAAGAATTTTAATAATGAAATTCGGAACAAACCTTAGAAATCATTGCAAATCAAGTAGTAAGGTGTATGTGAGTACGAACCACCAAGGATCATAAGTACCAACGACCCTAACCAGCAGAGACATCAACCCTCCAAAGTTCCCCTATCCCCAAACTCGAAGGGCGCCCCCCCTCCCCTCCAACTTTTTGCCCCCCCCCCCTCTTCCCCATTTTTTTTATTTAATTTTTTTAACATGATATATTTTTTTCAACTTTTTTTTTACTTGTGTTAGAATGAGATGAAACATACTTAAATTCAGAAGTGTTTTGTCGTGGTTTACCTTGTCACAGTTACATTCTCTTGATTTTTCAAACTTAATTTTGGATTTTTGCCATTGAAATGCAAGAGTTGGAATATTTCAGTAGTGTTTTGTCGTGGTTTACCTTGTCACAGTTACATTCTCGTGATTTTTCCAAGTTCATTTTGAATTTTTACATTCTCTTGATTTTACAAAGTTCATTTTGAATTTCTTTCATTGAAATGCAAGACTTGGATTATTTCAGTAATGTTTTGTCGTGATTTACCTAGTGTCTGTCTTTCTCTGTTTGTGTGTCTGATTTTATTTGTTTGTATGTCTGGGTTGGTGTTTGTAAGGCCGATAATTTGTCTTTGTTTGTTTGAATGTCTAAAGTGTCTGTTTTTCTCTGTTTATATGGCTGATTCTATTTGTTTACATGTCTTGCTTGGTGTTTGCAAGTCCAAGTATTTGTCTTTGTTGGTTTGAATGTCTAAAGTGTCAGTCTTTATCTGTTTATGTGTCTGATTCTATTTGTTTGTGTGTCTGGATTGTTGTTTACATGTCCAAGTATTTGTCTTTGTTGCTTTGAATGTCTAAAACATATGTCTTTCTCTGTTTGTGTGTCTGATTCTATTTGTTTGCATGTCTGGGTTAGTGTTTGCAAGTCCAAGAATTTGTCTTTGTTGGTTTGAATGTCTAAACTGTCTGTCATTCTATGTTTGTGTGTCTGATTCTATTTGTTTGCATGTCTGGGTTGGTGTTTGCAAGTCCGAGAATTTTGTATTTGTGGGTTTGAATGTAAAAAGTGTCTGTCTTTCTCTGTTTATGTTTCTGATTATATTTGTTTGCATGTTTGGATTAGTGTTTGCAAGTCCAAGAATTTGTCTTTGTTGGTTTGAATGTCTAAAATGTCTTTCTTTCTCTGTTTGTGTGTCTGATTCTATTTGTTTGCATGTCTGGGTTTGTGTTTGCAAGTCCAAGTATCTGTCTTTGTTGAATTGAATGTCATAATTGTCTGTATTTCTCTGTTTGTGTATCTGATTCTATTTGTTTGCATGTCTGGGTTGGTGTTTGTAAGTCCAAGAATTTGTCTTTGTTTGTTTGAATGTCTAAAGTGTCTGTCTTTCTCTGTTTATGTGGCTGATTCTATTTGTTTACATGTCTTGCTTGGTGTTTGCAAGTCCAAGTATTTGTCTTTGTTGGTTTGAATGTTTAAAGTGTCTGTTTTTGTCTGTTTGTGTGTCTGATTCTATTTGTTTGCATGTCTGGGTTGGTGTTTGCAAGTCCAAGTATATGTCATTGTTGTTTTGAATGTCTAAATTGTCTGTCTTTCTCTGTTTGTGTTTCTGATTCTATCTGTTTGCATGTTTGGGTTGGTGTTCACAGGTCCAAGAATTTGTCTTTGTTGGTTTGAATGTCTAAAGTGTCTGTCTTTCTCCGAGTATGGGGCTGATTCTATTTGTTTACATGTCTGGGTTGGTGCTTGCAAGTCCAAGTATTTGTCTTTGTTGGTTTGAATGTTTAAAGTGTCTGTCTTTCTCTGTTTGTGTGTCTGATTCTATTTGTTTTGCATGTCTGGGTTGATGTTTGCAAGTCCAATTATTTGTCTTTGTTGGTTTGAATGTCTAAAGTGTCTGTCTTTCTCTATTTGTGTGTCTGATTCTATTTGAATTCATGTCTGGGTTGGTGTTTGCAAGTCCAAGTATTTGTCTTTGTTGGTTTGACCGTCTAAAGTATATGTCTTTCTCTGTTTGTGTGTCTGATTCTATTTGTTTGCATTTCCGGGTTAGTGTTTGCAAGTCAAAGAATTTGTCTTTGTTGGTTTGAATGACTAAAGTGTCTGTCTTTCTCTGTTTGTGTGTCTGATTCTATTTGTTTGCATGTCTGGGCTGGTGTTTGCAAGTCCAAGTATTTGTCTTTGTAGATTTTAATGACTAAAATGTCTGTCTTTCTCTGTTTGTGTGTCTGATTCTATTTGTTTGCATTTCTGGGTTGGTGTTTGCAAGTGCAAGAATTTGTTTTTGTTGGTTTGAATATCTAAAGTGTCTGTCTTTCTCTGTTTGTGTGTCTGATTCTATTTGTTTGCTTGTTTGGGCTGATGTTTGCAAGTCCAAGTATTTGTCTTTGTTGGTTTAAATATCTAAACTGTCTGTCTTTCTCTGTTTGTGTGTCTGATTCGATTTGTTTGCATGTCCGGGTTGGTGTTTGCAAGTCCAAGTATTTGTATTTGTTGGTTTCAATGTCTAAAGTATCTGTTTCACTGTTTGTGTGTCTGGTTCTATTTTTTTGCATGTGTTAGTTGGTGTTTGCAAGTCCAAATATTTGTATTCTTTGGTTTTTATGCAAAAAGTGTCGTCCTGTTTCTTTTTAAGTGTCTAGTTTTCACATTTTGAATCTCTTAGTTGCTGTTTGAAAGTCCAATAATGTGTTTTTTTGGGTTTTAATGTTTAAAGTGTAGGTCTTTATTTGTTTATGTGTCTGATTCTATTTGTTTGCATGTCCGGGTTGGTGTTTGCTTTTCCAAGTACTTGTCTTTGTTGGTATGAATGTCTAAATTGTCTGTCTCTGTTTGTCTGCATGTTTGGGTTGGTGTTTGCAAGACCAAGAATTTGTCTTTTTTGTTTGAATGTCTAAAGTGTCTGTCTTTCTCTGTTTGTGTGTCTGATTCTTTTTGTTTGCATGTCTGGATTGGTGTTTGCAAGTCCAAGAATTTTTCTTTGTTTGTTTGAATGAATAAAGTACCTGTCTTTCACTGTTACTATGTCTGATTCTATTTGTTTGCATGTCTGGGTTGGTGTTTGCAAGTCCAAGAATTTGTCTTTGTTGGTTTGAATGTCTAAAGTGTCTGTCTTTCTCAGTTTATGTGGCTGATTCTATTTGTTTACATGTCTGGGTTGGTGTTTGCAAGTCCTTGTATTTGTCTTTGTTGGTTTGAATGTTTAAAGTGTCTGTCTTTCTCTGTTTGTGTGTCTGATTTTATTTGTTTGCATGTCTGGGCTGAAGTTTGCAAGTCAAAGAATTTGTCTTTGTTGGTTTGAATGTCTAAAGTTTCTGTCTTTCTCTGTTTCCATGTCTAATTATTTTTGTTTGCATGTCTGATTTGGTGTTTGCAAGTCCAAGTATTTGTCTTTGTTGGTTTGAATGTCTAAAGTGTCTGTCTTTCTCTGTTTTTGTGTCTGATTCTATTTGTTTGCATGTCTGGTTTGGTGTTTGCAAGTCTAAGAATTTGTCTTTGTTGGTTTGAATGTCTAAAGTGTCTGTCTTTCTCTGTTTGAGTGTCTGATTCTACTTGTTTTCATGTCTGGGTTGGTGTTTGCAAGTCCAAGTATTTGTCTATGTTGGTTTGAACGTCTAAACTGTCTGTCTTTCTCCGTTTGTGTGTCTGATTCTATTTGTTTGCATGTCTGGGTTGGAATTTGCAAGTCCGAGAATTTGTTTTTGTTGGTTTGAATGTCTAAAGTGTCTGTCTTTCTCTGTTTGTGTGTCTGATTCTATTTGTTTGCATGTCTGGGTTGGTGTTTGCAAGTCCAAGTATTTGTCTTTGTTGGTTTGAATGTCTAAAGTATCAGTATTTCTGTGTGTGTGTGTGTCTGATTCTATTTGTTTGCATGTCTGGGCTTATGTTTGCACGTCCAAGAATTTGTCTTTGTTGCTTTGAATGTCTAAAGTGTCTGTCCTTCTCTGTTTCCGTGTCTGATTCTTTTTTTTTGCATGTCTGGGTCTGTGTTTGCAACTCCAAGTATTTGTCTTTGTTGGTTTGAATGTCTAAGGTTTCTGTCTTTATTTGTTTTTGTGTCTGATTCTATTTGTATGCATGTCTGGATTGGTGTTTGCATGTCCGAGAATTTTTCTTTGTTGGTTTCAATGTCTAATGTATCTGTCTTTCTTTGTTTGTGTGTCTGATTCAACCCAGACATGTAAACAAATAGAATCAGCCAAATAAACGGAGAAAGACAGAAACTTTAGACATTCAAACCAACAAAGACAAATTCTTGGACCTGTAAACACCAACCCAGACATGCAAACAAGTAGAATCAGACACACAAACAGAGAAAGACAGACACTTTGGAAATTCAAACCAACAAAGACAAATAATTGGACATGCAAACACCAACCAAGACATGCATACAAATAGAATCAGACACAAACACAGAGAAAGACAGACACTTTAGACATTCAAACCAACAAAAGACAAATTCTTGGACTTGCAAACAACAACCCAGACATGCAAACAAATTGAATCAGACACACAAACAGAGGAAGACAGACACTTTAAACATTCAAACCAACAAAGACAAATACTTGGACTAGCAAACACCAACCCAGACATGTAAACAAATAGAATCAGCCAAATAAACGGAGAAAGACAGAAACTTTAGACATTCAAACCAACAAAGACAAATTCTTGGACCTGTAAACACCAACCCAGACGTGCAAACAAGTAGAATCAGACACACAAACAGAGAAAGACAGACACTTTAGATATTCAAACCAACAAAGAAAAATTCTTGGACTTGCAAACACAAACTCAGACATGAGAAAAATTAGATTCAGACACACAAACAGAAAAATACAGAAAATTAAGACTTTCAAAATTTTAAATAAAAATTCTTGGACATTTAAACACAAACCCAGACATGCAAACAAAAATAATAAGCCACAAAAATAGAGAAACACATACCCTTTAGACATTCAAATCAATAAAGACAAATTCTTGGACTTGCAAACACTAACCCGGACATGCAAACAAATAGAATCAGACACACAAACAGAGAAAGACATACACTTTAGACATTCAAATCAACAATGACAAATTCTTGGACTTGCAAACATCAACCCAGACATGCAAACAAATAGAATCAGACACACAAACAGAGAAAAACAGACACTTTCAACATTCAAACCAACAAAGACAAATACTTGGACTTGCAAACACCAAGCAAGACATGTAAACAAATAGAATCAGCCACATAAACAGAGAAAAACAGACACTTTAAACATTCAAACAAACAAAGACAAATTTTTGGACTTTCAAACACCAACCCAGACATGCAAACAAATAGAATCAGATACACAAACAGAGAAATACAGACAATTTTGACATTCAAACCAACAAAGACACATACTTGGGCTTGCAAACACCAACCCAGACGTGCAAACAAATAGAATCAGACACACAAACAGAGAAACACAGACATTTTAGATATTCGAACCAACAAAGACAAATACTTGGACTTGCAAACACCAATCCAAACATGCAAGAAAATATAATAAGAAAAAAAAACATATAAATACAGGGACTTTCTACATTACTACCAACAAAGAAATATACTTGGACTTGCAAACACCAACCCAGACATGCAAACAAATAGAATCAGACACACAAACAGAGAAAGACAGACACTTTAGACGTTCAAAGCAACAATGACAAATTCTTGGACTTGCAAACATCAACCCAGACATGCAAACAAATAGAATCAGACACACAAACAGAGAAAAACAGACACTTTCAACATTCAAACCAACAAAGACAAATACTTGGACTTGCAAACACCAAGCAAGACATGTAAACAAATAGAATCAGCCACATAAACAGAGAAAAACAGACACTTTAAACATTCAAACAAACAAAGACAAATTTTTGGACTTACAAACGCCAACCCAGACATGCAAACAAATAGAATCAGATACACAAACAGAGAAATACAGACAATTTTGACATTCAAACCAACAAAGACAGATACTTGGACTTGCAAACACCAACCCAGACATGCAAACAAATAGAATCAGACACACAAACAGAGAAAGACAGACATTTTAGACATTCAACCCAACAAAGACAAATACTTGGACTTGCAAACACCAATCCAAACATGCATACAAATAGAATCAGACACTCAAACAGAGAAACACAGACAATTTAGTCATTCAAACCAACAAAGACAAATTCTTGAACTTGCAAACACCAACCCAGACATGCAAACAAATAGAATCAGACACACAAACAGAGAAAGACAGACAATTTAGACATTCAAACCAACAATGAAAGATACTTGGACTTGCAAAAACCAACCCAGACATGCAAACAAATAGAATCAGACACACAAACAGAGAAAGACAGACATTTTAGACATTCAAACCAACAAAGACAAATACTTGGACTTGTAAACACTTATCCAGACATGCAAACAAATAGAATCAGACACACAAACAGATAAAGACAGACACATTAGACATTCAAACCAACAATTACAAATTCTTGGACTTGCAAACACCAACCCAGACATGCATACAAATAGAATCAGACACACAAACAGAGAAAGACAGACACTTTAGACATTCAAACCAATAAAAATTCAAACCAACAAAGACAAATACTTGGACTTGCAAACACCAAGCAAGACATGTAAACAGATAGAATTAGACACATCAACAGAGAAAAACAGACGCTTTAGACATTCAAACAAACAAAGACAAATTCTTTGCCTTACAAACACCAACCCAGACATACAAACAAATAAAATCAGATACACAAACAGAGAAATACAGACAATTTTTATATTTAAACCAAAAAAAACAGATACTTGGACTTGCAAATATCAACCCAGACATGCAAACAAATAGAATCAGACACACAAACAGAGAAAGACAGACATTTTAGACATTCAAACCAACAAAGACAAATACTTGGACTTGCAAACATCAATCCAGACATGTAAACAAATAGAATCAGACACACACACAGATAAAGACAGACATTTTAGATATTCAAACCAACAAAGACAAATACTTGGACTTGCAAACACTAACCCAGACATGCAAACAAATAGAAACATGCAAATAAACAGAGAAAGACGGACACTAGGTCAATCACGACAAAACATTACTGAAATAATCCAAGTCTTGCATTTCAATGAAAGAAATTCAAAATAAACTTTGTAAAATCAAGAGAATGTAAAAATCGAAAATGAACTTTGAAAAATTAAGAGAATGTAACTGTGACAAGGTAAACCACGACAAAACACTACTGAAATATTCCAACTCTTGCATTTCAAGGAAAGAAATCCAAAATGAACTTTAAAAAATCATGACAATGTAACAGTGATATGGTTAACCACGACAAAACACTACTGAATTTAAGTATGTTTCATCTCATTCGAAGACATGTAAAAAAAAAGTTGAAAAAAATATATCATGTTATATATATGAATTAACATGCTCTTCAGGGTTACCTTAACTGCTAATCACTTTAACCCTTTTTCTCCACCTTCATACAATCCAATTCGCAAATACTATCTAGCTCTGTTTTTTTTCTCTATTATTCAATTAATATCGTTTGTATAGTCCAATTCGCGAACCCCTTATCCCTTTTTGCAAATGTCAATCAAAAAATTCTAGACATGTTACATTCTTAATCAAACTACTCTCGAATTAAGGCAATTGTCCAAAAAAATCAGAAACCAGACCAGTGGGGAGTCCCTGCTCATACTGCTCGCTTTTTTTTGCAATGTTTAGGAACCGGTGGGGAACCCCCGCTCGTTTGGAAAGGTACCAAGGGGACATAAACCAAGCAAATCAATATGTACATGCTCTGGAAATGTTTTTCCTATACGTCTGTGCAAATAGCATGGTCCTATAGCTGCAAGCAAATAGCATGGGAATTCCTATACCTGCAAGCAAATAGCATGGTGCTATAGCTGCGAGCAAATAGCATGGGAATTCCTATACCTGCAAGCATATAGCATGGTTTCTATAGCTGCAAGCAAATAGCACGGGAATTCCTATACCTCCAAGCAAAAAGCATGGTCCTATAGCTGCAAGCAAATAGCATGGGAATTCCTATACCTGCAAGCAAATAGCATGGTCCTATAGCTGCAAGCAAATAGCATGGTCCTATAGCTGCAAGCAAATAGCATGGGAATTCCTATACCTGCAAGCAAATAGCATGGTTCTATAGCTGCGAGCAAATAGCATGGGATTTCCTATACCTGCAAGCAAATAGCATGGTCCTATAGCTGCAAGCAAATAGCATGGTCCTATAGCTGCAAGCAAATAGCATGGAAATTCCTATACCTGCAAGCAAATAGCATGGTCCTATAGCTGCAAGCAAATAACATGGGAATTCCTATACCTGCAAGCAAAATGGTACTTAGACCTCTACTGATATATAAGTGAAACCCAAAACGAACAGAAATTAAAATAAATAACGGAGTCAAACTCAAAACTAGCAGAAATTAACATTAGTAGGGCTCAAAACCTCTATGCCTTCCCAAGGCCAGAACATAATTTGCACTTTAATGAAAAAATTAAAATGTTTTTACTTTTATAAATTTAATAAATCAAATAATATTAACATTTTGATTAGTAAATATCAGTTTATTGAAGTATATTATATAATTATATAAGGGTATTATATATAATATATATGTATAATATATATAATTATATATAATACAAGTAAGTGTATTAAACTGACAATGCACATTCATTTGTATTTTTTCAGTAGGTTTTTAAATTTGTTTGCATTATCTACATAAGAAGTGACACCAAAAGTTTTTTTTTTGTCAGGGCGTAATTTGCTATTGAGTAGGGGGCAACTGCCTCCTCTGGACCCCAGTTTTCTCCCCCCCAGACCCCATCTGAAATTTAGTTTTAAAAAAGAATATTGTCAAAACTAAGATAAGCCAGCATAATTCCGAGAAACGGGCCAGTTTTCTTTAGTAATTCTTTGGATTTATGGTACCATAAGGCTTTTTTTTATTTCTCACTGACATTTTCACTTGATCTGGGAAGTTTGGTCCACCTTCCCCCCCCCCCCAAGGGTTTTGACAAAATTAATCTCCTATTTTTAGTGCTATATCACAGTTACGGATGGTAGAATTGATAAAAATCACATAAATATGAGCAATAAAAACGCCATTAAACGCCACTCTAAAAAGCTCTGATAGCCCAGTAGCCCTAGCTTTTCCACTTGAGACAAAGCACCCAAAAGGCTGTTTTTTAGTGCCATTTGGAACTTGCTGATAGTGGCATTTATAGGGAAGAAGGACGTATATATGAGCATTAAAAACTGAGTATATAGCTGCATCTGAGCTACTAAAAATTTGTCTAAGACACAGGCGATACCAAAACGCCCAATAACAATACGCCCATACCGATGCGCATGATATCGATACGTCAGACACCAATACAGCGTACATCCCTTTCCCCAGGGACTATAGAGGGTCATATAATCACTAAAACCATAGATATTGGACCTTTGAACTATGATGAACAAAATTGCTATCTCAAAATGTTGATTAGATGACTTTGAGGGGAGGGGGCCTGTAGGGAGGGTGGGGCCTACTTTCCCTACAATACTTTTGGTCACTTAAAAAGGGCACTTATAAATTTAATTCCCATTCGAATGAGCTATTACACATCTTTCTATGATGCTCTGGCCACCCCCTAACCCTGCTAGAAAAATAGAAGAATAAAAAACGGGAGACAGATCAGTGCTACTAATGCAAAAAAGCAATTTTCTTTGTTATTCAAGAAGGGAGACTGTAATTTACCGGTAAAAGGTTTTTAACCATTCTGATTCCTATTGTACACCTTTTTATTTTGATCTGGCGTCGTTTTGGATGGGTTTCAGGCTTTTTTTTAAATCACCATAAATTTCTTTTCGCAATAAACTATTACTTTTAAGACAAACCGAAATAATAGTCATCATTCCTGAATCAGTGTCAGATGGCAATTTTTTTTTACTTGGTAGCTTTTTTTCTAAACGCGGTTTTTAACTTTTTGTTACAATGGGCTGTGGTTTGCTCTTTACTAGATTGCAGCTACCGCTGAAACCATGATTTAGAACTTGTTGATTGTGGAATCTATAGGAAGGAAGGACGTATATATGAGCAATATCTTTTATATGAGCTACTAAAAATCAAAATACCAAAACATCAAATAACAATACGTTGATACCGATACGCCTGATATCGATACATCAGATACCCATACAGCATATAAACCTTTCCCCATGGACTATGGAGGGTCATATCATCACTAAAATCATAAATATTGGACTTTTGAACTATGTTGAACAAAATGGCTATTTTGGAATTTTGATTTGATTCATTTGGGGGGAGGGGACCTCTTAAGGGGGGGGGGCTAGGGGGCTCGTTGTCCTCCAATATTTTTGGTCACGTAAAAAGGGCGCTTAAAAATTTAATTTCCTTTCGAATGATCTATTACACATCTCTCTATGATGCTCTAGCCACTCCCTAACCCTGCTAGAAAAAAAAATAAAAAAAGGAAGACAGATCAGTGCTACCGATGCACAAAAGCGATTTTCTTTTTTGTTCAAGGAGGGGGACTAGTATTTCCCTGTACAAAATTTTTGACCATGTTGCTTACAATGGTGTACTTTTCATTTTAATCTGTTGTCATTTTTGAAGGTTTCAGGCTTTTTTCGAAATCACCATTCATTTCTTTTCGCAATAAACTTTTACTTTTAAGACCACCCGAAATAACATTCCTGAATCAGTGTCAGATGGCAATTTTTTTCACAAGGCAGGTTTTTCTACATGCGAATTTTAACTTTTAGTTACTATGGGCTGTGGTTTGCTCTTTACTAGACTGCAGCTACTGCTGCAACCATGATTTTACTATTTTTATAAATGTGATGCACTCATTTTTTAAAGCATGTCCCCAGAAGGTATTTTTTCAAGCATTTTGATTCAAAAAGGAATTAAGGTCATCCAGTTCATGGTTTGCAACGACATTCTTAGTAGATCACTAAATCCATACCCCAATGCATGGCTTAATTTTCTTCAAAATCCTGTGTGGGGGGGGGATGTGTAAAATATGGAGCCAATTTTCCCAAATCAAGTGAAACTGACAGAGAAAACTTAAAAACGAGCCATATAGTAATAAAAAAAGGTTAAGATGTACTAAAGAAAACTGACCTGTTTCAGTGGATGCTTAAATTAAGCAGTCTTATCTTAGTTTTGGCAACATGTTTGAAGAAACTAAATGTCACCTGGGGAGGGCTGGGGTCTGAAGGAAAACTACGGTCTGGGAAAGGCAGTTTCTCCCTCTGTCCCATTGGAAATTACACTCCTGACCCCAACCCTTAGTGGCTAGTAGCGGGGCTGTAACGCATTCTGTGAGTCCGATAGGGAAATTATCACGGGAAAATAAACATAGGATTGATGGTTATGTGGCTTGTTGGTTATATTTGATGGTTATGTTTGTTGTTGGTTATGTTTGTTGGTTATGTTTTTTGTTGGTTATGTTTGTTGGATGTGTTTATTGGTTGTTTGTTATGTTTGTTGGTTATGATTAATGTTTGCTGGTTATGTTTGTTGCTTTTGTTTTATGTTTTTTGGGTATGTTTGTAGTTTGTTGTTGTTGGTTATGTTTGTTATATTATTTGATGTTTGCTGTTTGTTGTTTGTTGGTTATGTTTGTTGTTGGTTTTGTTTTATGGTTATGTTTGATGGTTATATTTGTTGTTGATTGGTAATATTATGTTTGCTGTTGGTTATGTTTGATGGTTATGTTTGTTGGTTATTTTTGATTGTTAGGTTGTTTGATCTTTGTTGGTTATGTTGGTTGATGGTTATGTTTATTGGTTATGTTTGTTGGTTGATATTTATTGTTTTAGATATATTTGGAAATAAATGCTGTTACTAGCCCCTCGCACCTGTTTCTAGCTGGCAAAATTCCCGCCTTTTTTTCTAGGCAAAATTCTCCATGTCTAGACGCGTTCCCAGGTGCTAGAAACCATTTTTATTGATCGAAAATCAGTTTCTTTCTGAAAGTGGGACACTCAATATCAAAATGAATGCTTATATATTATTAAATATTGAAAGCGTTGATGAAACAGGACCTAGAGTGCCTAAGGTGGCCGTGGAAATTACAAGGGGTTCACGACTAACCCTAGAATGGGACAACATGTATGTTGGATATGTTATAACATTAAACAAATTCAAGTCGGAAGAATAATTGTGGTTTGCGGCTAAGGTGAATATAGTGCATATACAGAGACTATTACAGAGGCAAAATATATTGAAAAGAGCAATTTTTAGAAAACATTTAGCATGTATTTGATCGTGAGAGTGTTAAAATGGAAAGATTGGAGAACCAGAAAGTCTTACGTAATCTTGTAAAATTGGAAAAATGGCTAGTTTTAGGTGATGACTTTCTCGAATTATCTCTTGAAAGGAAGCTTCTCGAGAAATGCTTAGCGATATAATGGGAACCGATTCCCCATTTTCGGACTATGAAACTCTGTCGTCGTGGCCCTCAAGCTTTTTTCTCAATTTATCGATACATTAATTGAGACAAAACAAAATGATATTGTGGTTTTGCTCTTAACCACTACTTAGACGGCTATTTTTGACACTCCTATGAGACATTTTATTAATTCCCGAGTCAGTTTCTTTCTGGAAGTGAGAGTGTCAACATCGAAATATCTTTTAGACATGCCCATAATGCTTGTATACTTTGGGCAACTGGTCATCTTGTAAGATTTGTACTCTTGCTGATGACTATAATGAAAAGCGTACATTATGTAATACATGTAAATTGCATAAAGAATATGCAGTGCAAATTAAAAACTGTAATTCCTGTCTTGAAGATATTTGTGACTCTCATAATAGAGGATTCTTATGCATCAATTGTCACTATGATAAATGCAAGCAATGGGAAAATACTTACCCTGCCCTGATTGCAAAAATCCCTAAACATGAGCTCAGCTTATTTTTAAGAGACTGTTATTAGCATGGTTTTAAATTGTTTTGGGAAGAAGAAGCCGGTCTACGCATTAGTTAGTGGAATGGTAAAAGAGTCTAGTTTTCATATAACCATTTCGAAGGGACCGCTCGCTTTTTGACTGCAAATTTATATACTTTTACTTGGCTGTTTCAGAAAGTGATTCTTCATATAAGAATTTTGTGTCGCGTGTTATTGTATCATATAAGTAAATTGAACTATGTGAGCTTTATCAAATGAATTAGATTAGTATTGTTGACTTTACAAAGAGATTTAATTAAAATGAAGTTCCACTATATTGTAGAAAATATGACCCTGACTGTGCAGGTCATGATGAATGCAAATTGATACATGATGAGCTGTTACCACTTATCGCTTCTGATGATTACCTAGACATAGAAGAAGAAATCTAAAGGACACAGTGTTTTGTATATACACAAATTTTATTAATACACAAATTTACATACATGTTAAAGCATTTCACTTTTAGGGCACCAAAATTTATATTATAGAGGTAGGAAAGAATATCTTCAACTAGAAAGTCGTTCAATCGGGATTATTGCAATTAATTTTGAGGAATTCTATGTAAGTATGTCCACGACTTCAAAAAATACGATATAATAGGGCGTGAAAACCATAGCTTTTCGTTGATAGATTTTGTACTCGCTTCCAATTTTGAATAATAGATTTTCCGCTCTGCTCAAGAAAATTTTTAATATTAGGAGTGTAGAATGTATACGGTAGTCCAAGAGGATCAAAAATTCCAAATTGCTTCTTGTTCGAAAGATACAGAACCAATGACTCGTCTTTACACTGGATAGACTGCTATTAACAATAATTAGGGTATTCTCAACATGTTGAATTTGATTCAGGAAATCTGAAAGTATGCAATAGGATTTATATTTCGACACATAGGGGTCCATATTAAAACCACCGAGTATTTGATTTGTGTTCTTGGCGCCAAGCCTAATAAAACACTGCCGTCAGGGGTAATTTCCCAATAGGTTTCAAATTGATTTAGCGAGATTAATGCAATACATCCCGCAAATAGTTTGGCAAAGGTACACTCTAACCGCACATTACCCGTCCGGACAATGCTCATATCTTGAGTACAAGATAAATCAAATACAATGATGCCACTAGTATTCACAAACATTTCTTCACTTATACCATTTTCAAATAACTGAGATTCACGATCTCGGGATTGCATTGTCAATTCATAGAGGGTCCGGTAGGATTGTCAAAGGATAAATTGTAGAGCGGGATTCCATTTACTTTACACACAAGTGATGAAAATCCAAAGATTTAAAATTTATGCGGGGAATCTGTCCATGATCCAACAGCGCTATCACTTTTTACAAAACCCTATGTCAATTTTGAAGGAATTTCGCCATTGATAAATGATGAGTCGGTATAGGTACGCGAACCTGTAGCAATATGGTGTTGACTCGCGATTGTATGAGGCACGAGTAATTTGATATTATTTCCAGCCGCTCTTAATTTTTCAATTGCCAAAGCAATAGAACTCACAATTTGTTGTTTTCGTACATAGAGCATTGCCGGCGTGAGAGAGACTGTTATTTCGCGTGCAGCGTCCAGTGCTTTCCGGAAAATATAATTGGACGATGCGGTTTGTAGTTTTATATCAATCCTTACTTTAGGAGGCAACCATTGAGGTATATTAAATATCTCATGATTTAGTTTTCCATCTAAATGCAAATCTTTAGTTGTCGCCTCTCTAAGAATATTGGTAGTGTCAGTATTCGTTTTGCATTCGTAACCCAGTGCTTGTCCCCTCAACTGTTTATGAGACAATAAAGTCATAAACATGAATTGTATATAACCTGTATAATTTGAAAGATAATTGCACGTACTCATCAATGTTCCATTATGTAGACACTTATTTGCCAAAATAAATTGTGTAGTACATATATTTTGTTCGATAATTCCTCGGCGGCACTCGGTTTTTTATTGTTCGATTTTTGAATAATGACATTGAAATCTATAAATGTCGAATTAAAATCCATTAAGTAGTCTTGATTAGAATAAATTTGAAAATGGATATTTTCAAAGAGCGGCTGTTGTGGGTAAAGTTGTCCACAGTATCCATGTTTTACACTGACATCTACATTTTCCGCATTGAAACGATTTAGAGATGAGGTGACTGTAGGGGGAGAATCTTTATGTGGTAGATATGCAATTTTTTCTAGGAAAAGAAATCTTTTAATTTTCTTTGATGCTTTACGCTTCCGGGCTGACTTGAGACTGGTGAGTGATGGGGTCTTTTTCCTCCTTTATAAACCTATCCTGCGTTGTTTCAGTCACTCTCCAAGGGATCGCACAATCGACCTGAGATTTTGCAAAACACTTTCTTGAATATCCTTCCCAGTGCCTCAATCATGTAATGTAGAGGACGCAAAATCCACTGCAACCGGTGCAATATAATTTATAGCCAAGGGTAGTGCAGAACAAAACAGCTTAACAAACCAACTACCGAGACTGTACCCACACATCGACGAACGACCCCTATAATAGTCCATTCCATGCTCCCTCAGTCGTGGTCCAAGAGTAGCAACATAGCAATCAATATCATGGCTTACAAACTGAGTTCTATTAGCCATTTTACAGAATGGTTTAAAATTGAAGTGTAATTACAGTAGACACTTTTGTTATTACTAATGAATCGCCCAGCGAATCTCAAAATGCTAGATGACACAGTTTAAAGGATAATGATTTGACTGAAGTATTTTGATAATGCATAATAATATTGCGATAAATGAATTCACTAGATATTTTTTGTTCAACAACACGTAGGAGAGAGACATTGTTATTACCAACTCTTGATCTCTCTACAAAGGAAGCGTAAAGAAATATACAACTGTCTGAGGAGAAGGCGGGTGGATATTCTGCAAAAATGAGATGATTCATGTCACTAGTGCTTCCTGCACTTTTACCGTTGATTATATTATGTTTAAAACTAAGTACTTCTCTTAGAATGTCATTGAAAATAACCATTTCATTGTCATTGGGTGAACTAATGTAGATTTTACCCATTTTCCTTCGAATAATTGAATTGAAAGGCACCATATTTACAATATAAAATTTTTGTGTTGATAGCACGGCACAATTCGTTCATAGTCTCAAACTCCCAAAGTCCCAAGTCTCAAACTCTACATTATATGATTGGGGCTCTGGGAAGGATATTCAAGAAAGTGTTTCACAAAATATTAGGTCGAGCGTGCCATCCCTTGGCAATCGACTGAAACAACGCGGAAAAGGTTTAAAAAGGGTGCGAAAGACCCCATCACTCATCAGTCTCGAGTCAGCCCAGAAGCGTAAAGCATCAAAGAAATTAAAAAGATTCAAAAAGGATTTCTTTTCCTAGAAAAAAAATGGCATATCTACCACATAAGGGTTCTCATCCTTCAATCACCTCATGTCTAGATCTTTTCAATGCAGGAAATTTAGATGTCTGTGTAAAACATGGATACTATGAACAATTTTACCCGCAAGAACCGCTCTCTGAAAATGTTCATTTCAAAATTTATTCCAATTAAGATTACTTTATCAATTTGAATTCGACGTTTATAGATTTAAATGTCCTTGTTAAAAAATCTGACAATTAAAAACCAGGTGCCGCCGAGGGATTATCCTACGAAAATTGTGTACTACACAATTTATCTCGACAAATAAGTGTTTACATAAATGAAACATTGGTGAGCACGAGCAATAATCTTTCCAATTATGCAAGCTATATACAATTCATGTTGATGACACCAATATTTTGTAAGCAGTTGAGGGGACAAGCACTGGGTTATGAGCATAAAAGAAATGCTGAAACTACCAATATTCTTAGAGAGGCGACAACTAAAGATTTACATTTAGTTGGGAAACTAAATCATGAGATATTTAATACAGCTCAATGGTTGCCTCCTAATGTAAAGATTGATATAAAACTACAACTCGCACCGTCCAATGATATTATGTGAAAAGTACTGGACAGAATTTTTTTGAGCAGAGTGAAAAATCTATTATTCAAAATTGGTTTTGAGTCTCAAATCTCAAAATTCCTATGCCTTCCCAAGGCCAGAACATAATTTAAACTTTACTGACAAAAATACATGTTTTTACTTTTATAACTTTAATAAATCAGATAATATTAACATTTTGATTACTAAATATCAGCATATGTTTATTAAACTGACAATGCACATTCATTTGTATTTTTTTCAGTAAAGTACAATTTATGTTCTGGCCTTGGGAAGGCATAGGGGTTTTGAGCCCTACTCATGTTAATTTCTCCTCGTTTTGAGTTTGATTCGGTTATTTATTGTAATTTATGCTCGTTTTGGGTTTCATTTATTTATCCATGCTGATTTGAGGTAGTTTCACGCTTGGTGGATTATTTGATTTTATTTTTGTTCATGTTTGGTTTAATGGAGTTCTTTACATTTCTTTAAAAAAAATTATTTTGTGGAAAAAGTTTTTTTTAATTAATTTCTGTTCGTTTTATATTGACTTAGTCTTTTCAGGAAAAAAGAAAATAATACTTTAAATATTTTCATTTTTTCGAAGACTCTATAGTTTGGCCTGCTATTTGTGTGCTGGAGAAAATTTTCATCAATTTTAACAACATACACCCTTTTAAAAGTCTTGACACAAATAGTAGTGTTTTATTTAGTTTCATACCTCCTCTAGTTGACCTCAAATAGAAAACTTGATACCATTTACAAAAAAATCTGTTTACTTTCTTTGATAGCTTGGATACACTTGCGCTATTTTGATATCGTTAAATTTTAAGAGCAGAAGTAATCCCAAAAGTTTGAACATAATACCCTCAGTCGTTCTTGGGATGTTGCTGAGACAGCTTATTGGGAATTAGCATTAACACAGTACATTTTGATTTAATCTAAAGGCAACATTTAGTTTTTAAACATAATGGGCAAATGGGTGGGCGTGAGAAGGGGATTAGTTGCCCTCCAATCACTTTCTACTATTAAAAAGGGCATTAGCTCTTTCTATTTTCAATCGAATGAGCCCTTTTCAAAGTTCCTACGACAACTCCTTCCATACCAAGTGCCCTGGTCTAAACAACAAAAAAACAATAATACTTTGTGCCCCCATCCACCTTTACTGTAAAAATGTCAAGCCTTCCAGTTATCTTCAATCATTAAATACCGCGCTAGGCCTTTCAATTTTCAATCGAATGAGCCCTTTTTAAGTTTCTATGACAAAGCTTTCTAAAAACACCTTATATGACCCCAGGGCATAAATCACAACCTTCGTCCTGAGGGTTGTGAGAGGGCTTTCATAATCAAAGATCCAATATCCAAAATTTTCAAATACGTTAAATAAAACTGCTGTCTCAAAATGTTAACTGTATGTGTTTTAAGTAGTGGTAGGCGCGAGAAGAGCATTGGTTGCCCTCCAATTACTTTCAACTATTAAAAAAGGCACTAGCCCTTTCAATTTCCAATCGAATGAGACCTTTTGAAGTTTCTACGACAACGTTTTTAATAAAAACATTATGTGTCCCCAGGGCAAAACTTACAACTCTTGCCCTGAGAGCTGGGAGGGGGTTGTCATCCTCAAAAACCTAATTTCCAGAACTTTCAACTACGTTGAACAAAATTACTATCTCAGAATTTTAATTGGATGTGTTTTGGGATATAGAGGGCGTGAGAGGGGGGTTAGTTGCCCTCCAATGACTGCCGACTATTAAAAAGGACACTAGCCTTTTCAATTTCCAGTCGAATGAGCACTTTTAAAATTTTCTACGACAACGCTTTCTATAAAAACCTTATATGCCCCAGGGCATAACTTACAACCTTTGCTCTGAGGGCTTTGAGGGGATTTGTCATCCTAAGAGACATAATTTCCAGAACTTTCAACTACATTGAACAAAATGGCTATATCAAAATTCTGATTGGATGTGTTTGGAGAGATTTTGGGCGTGAGAGGGGGAATACTTGCGCTCCAATCAATTTCCAGTCGAATGAGCACTTTAAAAATTTTCTACGACAACGCTTTCTATAAGAACCTTATATGCCCCAGGGCATAACTTACAACCCTTGCCCTGAGGGCTGTGAGGGGATTTGTCATCCTAAGAGAAATAATCTCCAGACCTTTAAACTACGTTGAACAAAATGGCTATATCAAAATTCTGATTGGATGTGTTTGGAGAGATTTTGGGCGTGAGAGGGGGAATACTTGCGCTCCAGTCGCTTTCGAGTATTAAAAAGGACACTAACCGTTTCAATTTCCAATCGAATTATTTCTTTTTGAAGTTTCTACAACAACGCTTTCTATAAAAAAAAGAAACCTTATTTGTCCCAAGGGCATAACTTACAACCCTTGCCCTGAGGGCTGTAGGGGGACTGTCATTCTCAAAAAAATATTTTCCGGACATTTTGACTACGTTGAAAAAAATGGCTATCTCAAAATTTATATTGAATGTGTTTGGGGAAATGGTGGGTGTGAGAGAAGTGTTAGTTATCCTCCAATCACTTTCGACTATTAAAAAGGGCACAAGCCTTTCTAATTTGCAATCGAATGAGCCTTTTTTGAAGTTTTTAAAACATCACTATCTATAAAAACATGTATGCCCCAAGGGACTAAATTACAACCCTTGCTCCGAGGGCTCTGAGGGGGTTATCATCCTCAAAGACCTAATTTCTAATACTTTTAACTACGTTGAGCAAAATGGCTATCTAAAAATTTTTATTGGATGTGTTTGGGGAAACGGTCGACTTGAAAGGGGTGTTAGTAGCCCTCTAGTCAATTTTGACTATTAAAAAGGGCCCTAGCCCTTTGAATTTCCAATCGAATGAGCCCTTTTTCAAATTTCTACAACAAAGTTTTCAATAAAAACTTTATACGCCCGCAGGGCATAACTTACAACCCCCTACCCTGAGGGCTGTGAGGGAATGTCATCCTCAAAGATATAATTTCCGGACCTTCCATCTACTTTGAACAAAATGGCTATCTCAAAATGATGATTAGATGTGTTGGGATAAATGGTCGGCCTAGAAGGGGTGTTACTTGCCTTCCAAACACTTTCGACTGTTAAAAAGGGCACTAGCCATTTCAATTTCCAATCGAATGAGCCCTTTTTAAAGTTTATACGACAAAACTTTCTATAAAAACCATATATACCCACAGGGCATAACTTACAACCCTTGTCCTGAGAAGTGTGGGGGGAGGGGTGTCATCCTCGAAAACCTAACTTCCAGAACTTTCAACTTCATTGAACAAAATGGCTATCTCAAAATTTTGATTGGATGTGTTTTGGGTTTTTTTTTTTTGGGGGGGGGGGTAGTTGCCCTCCAATCACTTTCGACTATTAAAAAGTGCTCTATCAATTTGAATTTCCAATTGAGTGAGCCCTTTTTGAATCTTCTACGACCAAGCTTTTTATAAAAACCTTATATGCCCCCAGGGCATAACTCACAACCCTTTTCCTGGGGTCTGTGGGGGAGGGTCTTCCTCAAAAACATAATTCCTTTGTGAAAATCAACTACGCTGAACAATATGGTTATCTCAAAATTTTGATTGGATGTGTTTGGGGAAATGATGGATGTGGAAGGTGTGTTAATTGTACCTTCAAATCACTTTCGACTGCTAAAAAGGGCACTAGCCATTCCAATTTCCAATCTAATGAGCCCTTTTCCAAGTTTAAACGACAACTCCTTCGATACAAAGTGCCCTGGTCTAAAGGAAAAAAAAAATAATAATACATTATGCCAACATCGTTCTTTACTCAGGCAGCACGATTGCGCTACCTATTATTTATGTTCGTTTTGAATTTCATATATTTACTCATATCGATTTGTTGTAGTTTTACGCTTGGTAGATTATTTGTAAGTGTTTTACGATTTATTTCTGCTTAGTTTTGACTTAACGGAGCTCTTTAATTCTCGTTGAAAAACTTGTTTTGTGGAAAAAGTCTGTTAAATTAATAATAAAGAATAGTTGAAAGAGACATTTTCAAAAGAATTCCGCTTTTTCCATAGGTATGCCGTAGATTCTGTAACTGCGTTGTTTTGCCCATAGCACAAGAAAAAGTACATGATACAGTACAACCAACAGTTCAATGGGGATAATCCTTTTATTAGACAGTGAAAAGAATGGCATATCTTGCCGTCAATGACGTCATAGAGAGGCAGTGTGGTCTTCGAAAATACCAATGTTATCCTGGTTGTAGCGTTACCTAGCAACCTAGTAAGAGGCGATCACGTCCAATGTTAAAAAATACAATAGACCAAAACTCCTAAAAATAGACTCAGATCAAAACAAAAAATACACATTAGAACCACCTTGTCTGACATCGTTACAGAGGAAACTTACTTTCCCTTGGCTTGAAGAACAAGGGAAATATATTGGTTTGAAAATCAAGAAAAGTGGTAGCTACTACAGCATTCTGCCTAAACGGCATCTTTTTTTTTACTTTTCCAAAGATAGCTTGGCACTGGAACATAGAAGAGAGTTGTTTAATAGCTCATTTTAAAGGGAATTACTAGATCTAGTGCCATTTGGGTACTGGTGCATTATGCGGACACCGCTATATACTGTATGGGGAATGTCAAACGGGAAATGCTAAAGTCACCTGACAAAACCTGTCAAACGGGCTATTTGCAAGAGACCGCTATAGATAAATGATTGCAAAGCCATGGTTTCTCAATGAGTTACAATATTTAAACAATTAGTTTTTGGGGTTTAGGGAGGAAAGGTACCTAGGTTAAGTTAGGTTATGTATTTAAAATATCCTATGCTTTACCCCAACCCCCCTAATGTGCAAATATATAGCTCAAATTTGTTTCTAAACTATTGTATATTGATCCTATTTTATTTCATTTCATTAGCATTAACCAAACTTGACTTCTTTCGTGGTGTTCGCATAATGAACCAGTACCACCATTTGTAATTAAAAATTGTTATATTTTAAAAAGAATCTGGATTTTATGGAAACTGCATTTTATGGCTCCTGAATCTCAAGATAATAATTGATAAATAGAGACAGTGTTTCCTATGAGATGGATTCCATTTACTGCACCCACAAAACAGTCCTGATTCAATAGCAAAAACTGTGTAAGGGTTCTTTCTGGTCAGTCATGAAGATAATCTCAGACTTTTTTGGAATGCAAAAAGCCATATAGATAAAAGAAAAGAATGATTGAAGGTATAACGCTTGTTTTTTAGTATAGTTGTCAATAGAGGGGAACATTCAGGGCCGCGTTCCCTAGTGATTTATTACTATTTCTAGTGTTTTTTTTTATTGCCAAGAAACAAACATTACTAAATCAGCACACAAATTACTAGATTATTGAAGAAGATCACTAAATCAACCAAAAAATCACTAAGATTTAGTGATTTTTCTTTCAGCAGGTGGCAATCCTAGGAGCATTTCGAAGAAGTGCTTAATTACTTCGAATATATTTTACAGACTAACACATTTCTTTTTCAATATAAATGAACATCAAACTAACATTCGATAAATACAAAAATTATTTCCTAAGCAATGAAATCAACTTTACATAGCCATAAAAAATAAAGTATTCATTAGCAAAAAACTATATAAGGGCTCTTTATGGTTGTTCAAATAGATAATTTAAGGCTTGTTTACAATGCAAAAATGAAACATATACTTATGCTTAATAATACTCGTTCACAAAATTTATCTAAATCTGAGACAAGAATATGGTTGAATCTGGTGGCCATGGATTTCTTTTGTTGCGTATTTAGAAGCATATCTTCAATAATGCTAATAATCTATACTCATATATTGCAAAATGTAGTACCTCCGTTAGAATGGATGCTTCTACCCCTTTCTGTTCTAAGTTGCTTCTCTTGGATCAGTTTGTGCTTATACGAGTCCAAATACATTCAGATTGACATATCTTTGGATATGTCATACTTTGGAATCATACTTTGGATAATCATTGTAAAAACTTTCTTTGTATTCTTTGGATTCTTTCTTTGGATTCTTTGTAAAAACTCCATACTTAACAATTTTCATGTAGGTTATTTAGCATTCATAGTAATGTTCTTAGGAATTGAGTTGCTTTGTGTAGTTTTAGGGGTTTGTAGAGCTTTAATGCAGTTGTTAAACATGTTGCTGAGTATTGAACATGAAGATGTAAATCCTGTTTGAATGATGAATTATTTTGCTCATCACAGATACCATACTTACAAAATCCACTTGTAGTAAATATCAACAGTCCAGGTGCCGAGGTAAGCTATCTTACTTGTTTCCTAAACCAAATGTAGAGTACAACTTTTCTGAGCACAGAGCATTATAGAATCATCATTATCAGTGATAACAGTTTGCTTGGGTTCACATTTAAGGATGGGTGGCATCTTAGAAAGGAACATGCTTAGAAATATCCAGTCTTTCTGAAGTTATCAAGTGGTAAGAATCTAAATATAATCAATACATTGGGTCTATGTAGTGCACATGCAGCAAAAACAGTCACTTGTTATTTACAGAAGAAGGAAGAGAAATTTAAACTTTCAACACGTTTTATCATCAAGCTGGCGAATTGTTTTTATCTTTGCTAAGATTACAAGAAACGGTTAAAGGGTGATATGAAGAAAAAGGACACGGGTCCTTGCCATACTTTAAAATAGAATTGACCTTGCCGAAGCTATCTGGGACTACCGAGCAAAGAAGTGACACTTGAAAAAGCAACTGCAAATGGAACAACAACGGACTACAATCAACACGTAAATGACAAAAAACAAAAGCACGAAGAGCAATAGGGAAATCTTTTTGCGAGACAGTGCAAATAATTTGAATGAATGTTTCGGCCCTATGTCCAAGAGCCTCAGCAAGACAAAAGTATATAAAATAAAAAACACTTACAACAACATGCGACCAATAAACCAAAATTACATTTTTTTCAAAGCAGTCCTAGCATCCTTACTTCAACAAAGTTCAATCAGGACTGATAAAAAAGTGAGGTAAAACAAGGCGATTCAATGAGATGAAAGAAAAATAATTTAGAAACACGTTCTTATTGCTAATCCAGCCACTTTGGCAACTAACCTCAAAGGTCTTTTTGTGACCGGTTCTGTGTTAATGTCTATTGTTTTAAAATATTTTGTTAGATCATTTTTAATTAAATTTGTGTATATAGCATTTAGTGTATATTCCCCCAATTCCCTATTTAAGGAAATATTATTATTAATCTTAAGTATGATTTCAATTGCTTCTCGGACTACTTGTTTTATGCCTAGGTCATTGAGGATAGGTCATTGCGAAAATATGTTGTGAATAGGATTTTCAAATACACAGTAAAACAGTAAAATATTAGAATTTAGAGCTTTGACGATATCATTTTTATGCCGTTGTATGCGTTTTTCTAAATTCTGGTGTGTTCTACCTACATAGTATTTGCCAAAATTGCTTGGTATTTGATAGACCCCTATTTGGCGAGTAACTGTGGTTTTATCTTTACCAGAAATTAGAAAATCTATGACTTTGAAATTATTCGTGAACACTACATAAAGATTATTTTGTGTGCAAACTTTTTTAAGATTTGTAGTTATTTTTGGGATGTAAATTATGTTTGAGGTAAATTATATTATTAATGATAGTTTACAATATGAGATTTCTGACAAGCCCTCAAACATAATTTACCTCCCCAAAATCCCAAAAATCACTACAAATCATAAAAAAGGTTTACCATGCGATTGTGGCAAATACTATGTACGTAGATCACACCATAATTTTGAAGAACGCATACAACAGCATATAAATGATATAGTCAAAGCTCTAAATTCTAATATTTCTACTGTTTCATTTGATTCTCCTTTAGGCAGCCATGTATTTGAAAATACTAGCCAAAATATACTTTTTGATGAATCTGCCCCAATTAGCAATAAGCTAGGCATAAAACAAGTAGTCCTGATTTTATCAGTCCTGATTGAACTTCGCTGAAGTAAGGATGCTATCATTGAAAAAAATTTAGTTTTTGGTTTTATTGGTCGCATGTTGTTGTGAGTCTTTTTCCCACCCCACGTAAATGTTTCTTTTACGCACGCTTAGTATTATTTTTTAAATCACACACTGTGCCTGATTATCATCGATCACAATCAGACAATATTTCGATTAATTTAGCAATACTTTTCGAGTTATTCAGGAATGTTTTTCGAGTTGCGTTTCACAATTCTATGATATCGGGATATTTCTTTCACTTTTCACAGTCTTTCTTAAGAAAAGTTTAATCGGATGGACCTAAAAAAAAACGTTTAAAATGATCCCATTATTAATATTCTCGTCAAAAGTATCTCAGCCTTGGCTTTAGTTCCATTACAAAATATTGAAAGAGTGTTTGGTGAGTTCCTTGGTCATTTCAACCAAGGTGATAATTGTGAGTTATGTGGTTTCTTGAGTTGATGGTGGTTTAGTTATGGTGGTTAAACTACGCAGTGGTTGAGTTTATTGTCGTTGAATTTAAGGTAGTTGTGTTATGTGGTAGTTGAGCTGATGATGGTCAAGTTGTTTGGTGGTCGAGTTATGGTGGTTTAGTTATGTGGGAACCCTACAAAGCAGCTATTGTCTTGTGTTTGAGAGATTTCTGACATATTAAAAATACTTGATTCTGACAACTTGCATTCATGTGGCGTCTTTCAATTTAGTTGAACATCCAAATCAACACTATCTGAAAGTTTAACTTAATTACCTTAGCCGTACCGGGGATATTGCATATGCACTCTTTTTAAAAGCTGAAAACACTAGTGTCTCTTGATTAGATTCAACACCTCCTTCAAAATTCCCTGAAAGTTTGAAATTAATGCCTTCAGCGCTTCCTTATATATTAAAAGTACAACCGTTTGACAACCTAGGCCTATATAATATTTTTTGATTTAGTTAAACATCCCCTTAAAAATTACCTTTAAGTTTCAACTTAATACCCTTTATCAACCCCCAGATATTTCAGATGCCCAATGTTGACAACGTGAATGCATGAAGTATCTTCTGATTTAGTTCAAGATCCCCCTCAACATTCTCTTTCAGTTCCAACTTTATATCTTTTGATGTTCCTAAGACATTTGAAACACGCAATTTGGAAACCTAGATGCACAAAATACATTATTAACCTCAACAACCCCTCAGTATTCCCTGAAAGTTTGAATCGAATTCCCTAAGGCGTTCCCAATATATTCCAAAAGCACAATTTTGACAACCCGTATGTATATGTGTCTTTTGACTCAGTTCATCATTCTCCTCAACAGCTCCTGAAAGTTTCGGCTTAAAACCCTTAGCCGCTCCTAATATATTGCATATACTCCTTTCTGACAACCAGGGTGCATACAGTGTCATTTGATTTTGTTTAACTTACTCCTCAACGTTCCCTGACATTTTTAGCTTAATATATTCAAAATTCCGATGATATACACCATTTTGAAAACCTGGATGCACACATGCTCCTTATATTAAATTCAAAACCTCCCTCAATATTTCCTGAAAGTTTCAACTTAATGCCCTTTTGCTGTTCCTGGGATATTGTAGATATGCTAATTTGAAAGCCTGGATGCACATAGTCACTTTTAAATTAGTCCAATATCCCCTTCAATATTCACTAGAACTTTCAACCAAATACGCTTAGCAATTACTGAGACATTGGAGATACACGATTTTGACAAAACTGGATGCAGATAGTGTCTTTTGATTTAGTTTACGTTCCCTGAAAATTGCAACCTAATACCCTAATTAAGTACTTATCATTCCTGAAAAATTAGCAATGCACCTGGTGTCTTTTGATTTAGATCAACACCCCCCTTCCCTCAACTTTTCCTAAAAGTTTTAAGTTAACACCCTTCCCTTTCCAGAGATATTGCAGAGTCACTATTTAAATAAAACCTAGATGCAGTGGCTTTTAAATTTGTTCAGGATCCCCTCAACATTCTCTAAATGTTTCAACTTAATATTGCCATCCGTTCCTGAAATTTGGGAGATACCCTTTTTTAACAGCCTGGCTGAACATGTACTACCTGGATTTAGTTTCCTCTTATTTAGCTGACCATTCCCTAAAGTTTCATTTTAATACCCTTATTAATTAATGAAGTAGTGCAGATCTGCTATTTTGACAACCTGTGTGTACATAGTGCCTTGTACACAAACAAAACGAGCTATCTGAAAATCAGTAGTGAGGGGGCTCCAGTTTTAAACGAAGCCCAGCCCGGATTTTAAACTGAGCCCACTGACGTCACCACACTCCTGGCATAATTACCGTGAGAGCCCTGTTTCTAGGCACGATTCCCATGACATGCCCTTGGAAGATTCCCGGAATTCCAGGTGCTATGACACAATATAATTAATTGGAATGTGGTTGGGATACTAGACAAGTAGTAACAATAGGAAATTAACCTAGGATCTTAAGCATAGCCCTCCCCTGATTTCAAAAGCAGTACTCTGACTTCAGAGCATCCCTGTTTTTAGGTTGCACACTTCTCAGGTGTTGTTTTTCCCATATAGGTTTCAAGACAGTTATTGTGGAATATGCCCAATATTTCCCCATAGCAACGGTCATTTTTAGCGCATTGAACTAGTAAGATTTTTATGATAGCCCTCTTACTTCACGGCTCAGATAGGGAAATTAACATGGGATTTTAAAAGGTCAGACTGGGTGTCTCTGGAGCTACCAACCCCCAAGCCGTCACACCTGTGCAACACGGTCACCGGTTCTATTAAAGGGAACAGAGTTGGCAAGACTCCCATGAAACACCCTTCAGGACTCCAATGTCACAACGCACCCTGTTTCAAACGGTCATGTGTAATATGCTTCACGCAATTTTATGTAACCTTGTGAAAGGAACACATGGAGGAATCACCATTTGTAATCGACCACGGCACATTGCTTATGTGATCTTACTTAATGACTGCACAACCATCACTGTCACGTAATATTTTTTGACATTTCCTTTTTTTCGTCCAAAACACTCAACACGTTTTTTCTTTGTCCTCACTAGGACTCGAAAGGTAATTCCCATCCAACGGATTAGAGCCCTAACCGAGAGAACCAGTAATCTATGTCGATTATTCATTATTAGAAAAATACTTTCAGGAAATAACAAATGCCCGTGGCGTCAGAGGACAAACCTCTGTTCCAAGACACACCTGGCGCAATTCTGAACGTAGCCCTGTTTTTTTTTCATGTACCTTCGACATTTGTCACGAAGACGGGGGAACATTTATTTTCAGAGACTTTCGCTCTAAGTATATTAATAACGATAAAGATTAAGGGATGCTTAAATTATGTAAACACCATGATTGTCCTAGACATCATATCTAAAGGATTAAGGTTCTTGTAAATAAAAGTTTTATTAATTCAAACAATATTACAAACAATATTAAAAATCCAGAAAAAAACTTAAAGACAACAGACAAACAATATAACGTGAAAAACATTACAAAAGAAAAAACAAGGCATTAAATTTAAAAAGTAGCATTAATAGGGGATTAACATGGGATTTGGAACGCATCCCTAGGATATTAGGATAGGATTTCAAACGCATCACTATCCCTCTTCCCATGGGATTTTAAAGACTTGCCCTAATCCGAAGGGTTCTTCAGCCAGTAGTTGGAGCACTGCAGGGGAGTTCGGTCAGTGTCTACTCGTTCCGAGGTGGGGATCCGGACTTTGGCTAGGCGATAAAGGAGATTAAAAATGGTCTTCCTCCAGATATTTAAAAAGTAGCAATAACGGGAATTAACATAGGATTTCAAACGAATCCCTAGGAAATTAACAGAGGATTTCAGACAAATCTCTATCCCTCTCCCCATAGGATTTTAAAGAAATGCCCTGGTCTGAAGGGTTCTTCTACCGGTGGCTGGTGCGCAGCAGGGGAGTTTGTTCAGTGTCTACTCGTTTTGGGGAGGGGACCCGGACTTCAGTTAGGCGATGAAAAAGGTTAAAAATGGCCATGTTTTGGATATTTCAAAAGTAGCAATAATAATATCCCTATCAATTTTCTCACAAAATTTAAGAACTTGCCCTGGTCCGAAAGGTTCTCCAACCAGTGACTGGCGCAATGCAGGGGAGTTCAATCATTGTCTACTCGTTCTGGGGAGGGGATCCGGCCTTCGGCTAGGCGATAAAGGAGATTAAAAATGGTTTTCCTCGGGGTATTTAAAAAGTAGCAATAAAAGGGAATTAACATAGGATTTCAAACGCATTCCTAGGAAATAAACCTAGGATTTCAAACGCATCCCTATTGCTCTTCCCATAGGATTTTAAAGATATGCCCTGGTTCGAAGGGTTTTGCAACCACTGACTGGCGCTGCAGGGGAGTTCGGTCAGTGTCTAATCCTTCCGGGGAGGGAACCGGACTTCGGCTAGGCGATAAAGGAGGTTAAAAATGGTCTTGCTCGGGATATTTAAAAAGTAGCAATAATAATATCCATATCAATCTTCCCATAGAATTTAAGGACTTGCCCTGGTCCGAAGGGTTCTCCAACCAGTGACTGGCGCAATGCAGGGGAGTTCAATCATTGTCTACTCGTTTCAGGGAGGGGATGCGGCCTTCGGCTAGGTGATAAAGGAGATTAAAAATGGTCTTCCTCGGGATATTTAAAAAGTAGCAATAATAGGGAATTAACATGGGTTTTCAAACGCATCCCTAGTAAATTAACAAGAGGGATAGGATTCCGTTTGAATCCTATCCCTCTTCCCATAGGATTTTAAAGACATCCCCTCTGACGTAATGGCATCCCTGGCAAGATTCCTACGGGAGCCCTGTGTCCAGTTCACCAAATTCCCATCACGGAAGGCTTCCCGGGATTCCAGGTGTTCTTTTATTTCTTCAGTATTGGCAGGATTCCTACCCATTTTTGGCACACTGTTTTTCTGGAAGATTCCCAGGATTTCTTTGAACAGGTCTAATATGGATGACGCCATCGTATGTCACAAGCTGGACTCAAGATCCTGGGGGGAATCCCCGATTGTAACCGAGCACGGCACACACGTGGATGAAGCATAATAACGGTGCTCATCTTATGCAATGACACCTAATGGTGTCATTGCGAGAGGTTGGAAGATAAGTGGGTCATCTTGCGAGAATATTAGCTACCCAAACCGTTAAAAAGTATACTTATGGGCCAGATTAGAATGGCTTTGGTACACGGTTTTCACACATACACACACACATCTGGGGGCAATTTGACTAAAGATATGGTAGTACTCAAGGATTCTTTAAACAATTATTTACCATATTTTAGAAGTTGGAATCAGCATGTTGGTAGCACCAGGAATTAGAGTTAAAATTGACTATAAATTACAAATCTAGTTAAAAGAATCTTTAAAACAAGACTCTGAAGTTAGAGTTTTACAGCTACCCCCCCCCCCCCTTCGCCCCTCCTTACAATCATTTCAAGAGGACGGACTGATATTAGAGCTAATTTAGAGCTAAAATTCTTTACTGCATGTTAGATTGTTTTTTTGTCCCCCCCCCCATTCTCACCACCGAAAAAATTCTTTTAACACCTCCACATTTGGTGGGAGTTGTAATATGCAATTCCAGAGGAGGGGGATGTTATCAGAAGTACATTTTTACGCTCTATTTATGTATTTCCGAGAGCCTCAAATGAAATACAGCGTTTTTGAGACAGGACTACGCAAATGAAAAAAAAACATGAAAAGACTTATAAACGATAAAATATAAACAAAACATGCATAAATTAAAGAAAGATGGGTGGGTCCTAGCAAGCAATTCAATCAGAACCCAATCACCCGGTTCAACCAATGTCATAGCGAGTAATACCAACGGAGGGCCCTTGCCTAACTATCGGAGGACCCTAGAGAGCAATTTCATCGGGACCCCTAGCAAGAAATTTCACAGAAAAATGTTTCAAGACATTTCAAAGCATTTCAAATGACTACAAAACATATGACTTAATTCCATTTTTATCAATGTTTTTTTCTTAATAATATTTTCTGACAGTTTCAAGCCTATGACATATTTTAGAAACAAACGCACCTCATGTGGCATTGCCACCTCTAAAACTCGAGGCACAAATTGGATATAAATTCTCGAATAGATTTACTATCTCAGGGTTTTCCCGCAATAGCCCTTTGAGCTTTTTTCAGCTAGAATTGTTATTTCGTACCACAAATCGCCTGAAAACACCGCTTTACGGGGGGGGGGGAGGCAAGACTTTTTGGCTAGAAATAATTTTATATGTTAACCCTTATTTTATAGGACTACCTGCACCTTTAGAAACGAACAAGCCTCATACGGCATCGCCATCTCTGAAACTCAAGGCACAACGTATTTAGTTAGAGTTAATGCTTCGTAACACATATCGCCTGAAAACACCTCTTTACTGAGGGAGGGACTTTTGGCTAAAAGTACATGTATATGTTAACCCTCATTTTATAGGACTACCTGCACCTTTAGAAACAAATGGTTTTGTTTTCTATGGTTTGATCTAGATTTCTAGGATCGGGCCTGATATCTAAAGTTGGCTCTTGGTTTTTTATGAATTTGTCAGCCTTTTTTTTGGTAATGATTTGTAGAGGTTGACCATGATTTCTACGCTTTGCCCTTGATTTCTAAGGTTGTCTTGATTGCTAGGGTTGCCCCTGATTTCTGGAGTTTGCTCTTGATTTTATTAATTTATCAGGGCTTCTTTGTTTTTGTAATGATTGTTTAGAGGTTGTCCATGATATCTAAAGTTTGATGATAATTTCAATGTTATGGTCTTGATTTTTATATTTTTTTCACACTCTTAGGCACACCCACCTAGGGTCTTAACAACATTTTTCCTTATTACTAACAAACATTTACTTAATACTATCAAATGTCTCTTGGAAGTAACAGGTTTCTTCTTAAGAGTAACAACTTTTTCTAATAGCAGCCACTTTTACGTCAAAGATAGCAAATTTCTCTTAGATTTCCTCTTCGGAGTAACAACTTTTTCCCTAATACTAACAAACTTTTACTCATTACTATAAAATTTCTCTTAGAATTAACAGTTTTTTCTTAATAGTAACAATTTTCTTCTAATAACTGCAAGTTTACTGTGAAAGATAACGAATTTTTCTTAGAAGTAAAAATTTGTTGTTTATGATAACAAGTATTCTGTCGGAAGTAGCAAGTTTTTCTTAAAACTAACAAATTTTCTTTTCGAAGTAGCAACTTTTTTCCTCAATACTAACAAACTTTTACTTAATATTATCAAATATCTATTGGAAGTAACAAGTTGTTTCTTAATAGTAACAAAATATTTCTAATAACAGCAGCTTTACCGTCAAAGATAACAAATTTCGCTTAGAAGTAAAATTTTTTTGGATACGCTAGCAACTTTTCAGTTACAACTAGCAAGTTTTTTTTCTTAACATTAACAAATTTTCTCTTCGAAGTAAAAGCTTTTTCCTTAATGCTAACAAACTTTTACTCAATATTATCAAATTTCTCTCGGAAGTAACAGGTTTTTTCTTAATAGTAACAAATTTTTTTCTAATAACAGAAAGTTTACCTTCAAAGGTTAGATATTTCTCTTAGAAGTTACTTTTAATTATGAAAACTATTTTAATGTTAGAAGTAACAAGTTTTTTCTTAACACTAACAGATTTCTTTTCGAAATAAGAACTTTTTCTTTAATACTAACACTTTTTTACTTAATTCTACCAAATGTCTCTTGGAAGTAACACCTTTTTCTTAACAGCAAGAATTTTTTTAATAGAAGCAGGTTTTCCGTCAAAGATAATAAGTTTCTCTTAGAACTAACTTTTTTTATGATAACAAGTTTTCTGTTAGAACAAGAAAGTTTTTTTTAACACTAACAAATTTTCTCTCCGAGTTAACAACTTTTTTTCCTTAATACTAACAAACTTATGCTCAATATTATCAAATTTCTCTCTGAAGTAATAGGTTTTTTCTAATATTAACAATTTTTTTAATAACGGCAAGTTTATCGTCAAAGATAAGATATTTCTCTTAGAAGTAACATTTTTTTTGTCTATGATAACAATTTTTTGTTAGAAGTAGCAAGTTTTTCTTAACACTAACAAATATTCTCAACGAATTAACAATTTTTTTCTTAATATTAACAAACATTTACTCAATATTATTAAATTTCTCTTGGAAGTAACAGGTTTTTTCTTAATAGTAACAAACTTTCTCAAATAAAAGCAAGTTTTCCGACAAAGACGAAAAATTTCTCTTAGAACTAACAATTTTCTCTAGGTTTAAGTTAGGTTCATTTAACTTAGGTTAACATGACTGCTCATGTTAACCTACGTTAAATGAACGTGGAAAAATTTGTTACTATTAAGAAAAAACCTATCACTTACATGAGAAATTTATAGTATTAAGTAAATGTTTGTTAGTATTAAGGTAAAAGTTGTTACTTCGAAGAGAAAATGTTTTAGTGCTATGAAACACTTGCTAATTCTAACAGAAAACTTGTTTCAAAGACAAAAAAAACTGTTACTTCTAATAGAAATATCTTATATTTGACGATAAACTTGCCGCTATTAAAAAACCTTCTTACTATTAATAAAAGACCTGTTACTTCCGAGTGAAATTTGATAATATTAAGCAAAAGTTTGTTAGTACTAAGGAAAAAAGTTGTTGCCTCGAAGAGAAAATTTGTTAATGTTACGAAAAAATTTGCTTGTTCTAACAGAAAACTTGTTATCATACAAAAAAAATATTACTTCTAAGAGAAATTTGTTGTCTTTGACGTAAAATCACTGCTATTATAAAAAATTTGCTACTATTGAGAAATAGGTGTTACTTCCAAGAGAAGTTTGGTAGAATTAAGTAAAAGTTTTTAGTATTCAGGAAAACGTTGTTATTTCGCAGAGAAAATTTGTTTGTGTTAAGAAAAACTTGCTACTTCTAACAGAAAACTTGTTATAATAAACAAAAAAAATTAACTTTTAAGAGAAATATCTTATCTTTGACGGTAAATTTTCTGTCATTAGAAAAAAAATTGTTGCTATTAAGAAAAAACAAGTTAATTCCAAGAGAACTTTGATAATATTAGGTAAAAGTTTGTTAGTATTAAGGAAAAAGTTGTTACTTCGAAGAGAAAATTTGTTAGTGTTAAGAAAACCTTGCTAGTTCTAACAGAAATTTTTTTATCATAAACAGACAATTGTTAGTTCAAAGAGAAATTTTTTAATGTTAAGAAAAAACTTACTAGTTCTAACTGGAAAGTTGTTAGCGTAACCAGAAACATATTATTTCTAAGAGCAATTTGTTATCTTTGACTGAAAAATTGCTGCTATTACAAAATTTTTTAATACTATTAAGAAAAAGCTGTTGCTTTCAAAAGAAATTTGGTAGAAGTAATTAAAATTTGTTAGTATTAAGGAAAAAGCTTTTACTTCAAACAGAAATATTGTTAGTGTTAAGAAAAACTTGTTACTTCTAACAGAAAACTTATTTTCAACAAATTTTTACTTCTAACAGAAATTTATTATCTTTGACGACAAATATGCTGTTATTAGAGAAAATTGTTACTATTAAGCAAAAACTGTTACTTCCAAGAGAGATTTGATGATATTAAGTAAAACTTTGTTAGTGTTAAGGAAAAAGTTGTTACTTCGAAGAGAAAATTAAAAATTTGCTATTTTTGACAGATAACGCGTCATAATAAACAACAAATTGTTACTTCTAAGAGAAATTTGTTATCTTTGATGAAAATCTTGCTGTTATTAGAAAAAATTTGTTACTACTAAGGAAAACTTTGTTAATTCCAAGAGACACTTGATATTATTGAGTAAATGTTTGTAATTATTAAGGAAAAAAGTTGTTACTTCGAAGAGTAAATTCAATAGTTTTAAGAAAAACTTGCTACTTCTAACAGAAGACTTCTTATCGTAGACAAAAAAATTTTTACTTCTAAGAGAAATTTGTTATCTTTGACGAAAAACTTGTTGCTATTAGAAAAAATTTGTTACCATTAGGAAAAACCCTCTTAATTACCCGAGAAATTTTATATTGTTAAGTAAAAGTTTGTTATTATTAAAGAAAAGGTTGTTACTTGGAAGAGAAAATTTGTTAGTGTTAAGAAACACTTGCTACTTCTGACAGAAAACTTGTTATAATCAACAAAAAATTGTTACTTCTAGGAAATTTTTTTATCTTTGACGGAAACGGAAAACTTGCTACTTCTAACAGAAAACTTGTTATCATTGACGAAAAATTGTTACTTCTAGAGAAAATTGTTATCTTTAACGGAAAACTTGGTGCTATTAGAAAAAACTTTTTACTATTAAGATAAACCGGTTACTTCTAAGAGAAATTTGATGTTGTTAAGTAAAAGTTTGTTGTATTAAGGAAAAAGTTGATACTTGGAAGAGAAAACTTGTTAGCGTTAGGAAACACTTCCTACTTTTGATAGAAAACTTGTTATAAAAAAAATAGTTACTTCTAAGAGAAAATTGTTATTTAACAGAAAACTTTCTGCTATTAGAAAAGATTTGTTACTATTAAGAAAAAACCTCTTACTTCCAAGAGACATTTGATAGTATTAAGTAAATGTTTGTTATTATCCAGGAAAAAGTAGTTACTTTGAAGAGAAAATTTGTTAGTGTTAAGAAAAACTTCCAACTTCCAGCAGAAAACAGTTCGTTTTAAGAATATAAATTTTAGTCTTCCTTTACCTCCACAAAACACGATTATGGCTTATTGTCAAGAAATATTTGCTGTTTGTATTTTTGAGATTGTGACTTGAAGGGAGGTTGCTGAAACTGTATGGACCTCTGCCGAAACTGTTTGAAGCTTTGACGAGTTGTCAATAGCAGTGTTAAATACTAAAATGTAAGGATTTTCACTCCCAAATCTAACTATACAGTCTTAAATTAAACAACCAATCTTTCATCTTTAGTTGAAAATCAGGGTTTATGGACTTTGTTTCTGTGAATATTTTTTGATTTAGTTAAACATCCCCTTAAAATTTTCCTTTAAGTTTCAACTTAATACCCTTTATCATCCCTCAGATATTTCAGATGCCCAATGTTGACAACGTTAATGCATGAAGTATCTTCTTATTTAGTTCAAGATCCCCCTCAACATTCTCTTTAAGTTCCAACTTTATATATTTTGATGTTCCTAGGACATTTGAAACACGCAATTTGGAAACCTAGATGCATATAATACATTATTCACCTTAACCACCCCTCAGTATTCCCTTAAGGTTTGAATCGAATTCCCTAAGGCGTTCCCAATATATTCCAAAAGCACAATTTTGACAACCCGTATGTATATGTGTCTTTTGACTCAGTTCATCATTCTCCTCAACAGCTCCTGAAAGTTTCGGCTTAAAACAGTTAGCCGCTCCTAATATATTGCATATACTCCTTTCTGACAACCAGGGTGCATACAGTGTCATTTGATTTTGTTTAACTTACTCCTTGACATTCCCTGAAATTTTTAACCTAATATCCTCAAAAATTCAGATGATATACGCCATTTTAAAAACCTGGATCCACACATGCTCCTTGTATTAAATTCAAAACCTCTCGATATTTCCTGAAAGTTTCAACTTGATGCCTTTTGCTGTTCCTTGGATATTGTAGATATGCTAATTTGAAAGCATGGATGCGCATAGTCGCTTTTTAATTAGTCCAATATCCCCTTCAATATTCACTAAAACTTTCAACCGAATATGCTTAGCATTTACTGAGACATTGGAGATACACCATTTTAACAAAAATGGATGCGGATAGTGTCTTTTGATTTAGTTTACGTTCCATGAAAATTGCAACCTAATATTCTAATTAAGTACTCAACATTCCTGAAAAATTAGCAATGCACATGGTGTCTTTTGATTTAGATGAACATCCCCCTCCCATCAACTTTTCCTGTAAGTTATACGTTAACACCCTTCCCTTTCCAGAGATATTGCAGAGTTGCTATTTAAAGAAAAAACCTAGATGCAGTGGTTTTTAAATTTCTTCAGGATCCCCTCAACATTCCCTAAATGTTTCGACTTAATACTGCCATCCGTTCCTGAAATGTGGGAGATACCCTGTTTTAACAGCCTGGCTGAACATAGCATACTACCTGGATGTAGTTTCCTCATATTTAGCTGACCATTCCCTAAATTTTCATTTTAATTCCCTTATTAATTAATGAAGTAGTAAAGATCTGCCATTTTGACAACCTGTGCGTACATAGTGCCTTGCACACAAACAAAACGAGCTATCTGAAAATCAGTAGTGAGGGGGTTCCAGTTTGAAACGGGGCCGAGCCCGGATTTTAAACGGAGCCCTCTGACGTCATCCCACTCCTGGCAAAATTATCGTGAGAGCCCTGTTTCTAGGCACGATTCCCATGACAAGCCCTGGCAAGATTCCCTGAATTCCAGGTGCTATGACAAAATATAATTATTTGGAATGTGGTTGGGATACTAGACAAGTAGTAACAAAAGCAAATTAACCTGGGATCTTAAACATAGTCCTCTTTAGATTCCAAACGCAGCACTCTGACTTCAAAGCATCTCTGTTTACAGGTTGCACACTTCTCAGGTGTTGTTTTCCCATATAGGTGTCAAGACAGTTATTGTGGAATATTTCCAATATTTTCCTTAGCAACGGCCTTTTTTAGCGGATTGACCTAAAAAGATTTCTATGAGAGCCCTCTTACGTCACGGCACAGATGCGGAAATTAACATGGAATTTTACAAGGTCAGGCAGGGAGTCTGTGGAGATACCAACCCCTTAAGCCGTCACACCTGTACAATACGGTCACCGGTTCTATTAAAGGGAACACAGTTGGCAAAACTCCCACGAAACACCCTTCTTGACTCCAATGACGTCACAACGCACCCTGTTTCAATTGGTCATGTGTAATATGCTTGACGCAATTTTATGTAACCTTGTGACAGGGACCCATGGAGAAATCCCCGCTTGTAACCGACCACGGCACATAGCTTATGTGATCTTACTTATTGACTGTGCAACCATCACGGTTACGTAATACTTTTTGACATTTCATTTTTTCACCCAAAACACTCAACATATTTCTTTTCTCTGTCCTCACTAGGACTCGAAAGGTAATTCTCATCCAACGGATTAGAGCCCTAACCGAGAGGACCAGCAATTTATATCTATTATTCTGTATTAGAGAAATACTTTCAGGAAATAACAAATTCCCGTGGCGTCACAGAACCTCTGTTCCAAGACACACCTGGTACGATTCTGAACGTAGCCCTGTTTTTTTCCGTGTACCTTTGACATTTGGCACGAAGACGGGGGAATATTTATTTTCAGAGACTTTCGCTCTAAGTATATTAATTGCGATAAAGACTAAGGGATGCTTAAATTATGTAAACACCATGATTGTCCTAGACAATATATATAAAAGATTGGGGTTCTTGCAAAAAAAAAGTTTTAATAATTCAAACAATATTATAAACAATATTAAAAACACAGAAAAAAGACTTAAAGAACACGACAAACAAAAATATAACGTGAAAAACATGACAAATGAAAAAACCAGGCATTAAAATAAAAAGTAGCATTAATAAGGAATTAAAATGGGATTTAGAACGCATCCCTAGGATATTAACATAGGTTTTTTAAACGCATCACTATCCCTCCTCCCATAGGATTTTAAAGACTTGCCCTAGTCCAAAGGGTTCTCCAGCCAGTAGTTGGAGCACTGCAGGGGAGTTCGGTCAGTGTCTACTCGTTCCGAGGTGGGGATGTGGACTTCGGCTAGGCGATAAAGGAGATTCAAAATGGTCTTCCTTGGGATATTTAAAAAGTAACATAATGGGAATTAACATGGGATTTCAAACGAATCCCTAGGAAATTAACATAGGATTTCAAACGCATCTCTATCCCTCTTCCCATAGGATTTTAAAGATAAGCCCTGGTCTGAAAGGTTCTCCAGCCACTGAATGGCGCTGCAGGGGAGTTCGGTCAGTGTCTAATCATTCCGGGGACGGGATCCGAACTTCGGCTAGGCGATAAAGGAGGTTAAAAATGATCTTGCTCAGGATATTTAAAAAGTAGCAATAATAATATCCCTATCACTCTTCCCATAGAATTTAAAGACTTGCCCTGGTCCGAAGGGTTCTCCAACAAGTGACTGGCGCAAAGCAGGGGAGTTAAATCATTGTCTACTGGTTCCGAGGAGGGGATCCTGACTTCGACTAGACGATAAAGGAGATGAAAAATGGTCTTCCTCTGGATATTTAAAACGTAGCAATAATAGGGAATTAACATGGGTTTTCAAACGCATCCCTATTAAATTAACATAGGATTCAAACGGTTTCCTATCCTCTTCCCATAGGATTTTAAAGACATGCCCTCTGACGTCATGGTATCCCCGGCAAGACTCTTACGGGAGCCTTGTGTCCAGTTGGCTAAATTCCCACCCCGGAAGGCTTCCCGGGATTCCAGGTGTTCTTCTATTTCTTCAGCATTGGCAGGATTCCGACCCATTTTTGGCACAATTTTTGTCTGGAAGATTCCCAGGATTTCTGTGAACAGGTCTAATATGGATGACGCCTAACAAACATTTACTTAATACTATAAAATTTCTCATGAAAGTGACAGGTTTTTTCTTAATAGTAACAAATTTTTCCACGTTCATTTAACTTAGGTTAACATGAGAAGTCATGTTAACCTAAGTTAAATGAACTAAACTTAAACATAGAGAAAATTCTTAGTTCTGAGATAAATTTCTCTTCTTTGTCGGAAAACTTGCTGTTATTTGAAAACATTTGTTACTATTAGGAAAAAACATGTTACTTCCCAGAAAAAAATTATATTATTAAGTAAATGTTTGTTAATATTAAGGTAAAAGTTGTTATTTCAAAGAGAAAATTTTTTAGTGTTATGAAAAAACTGCTACTTCTAACAAAAAAATTGTTATCATAGACAAAAAATTGTTACTTCCAAGAGAAATATCTTATCTCTGACGATAAACTTGCCGTTAGTAAAAAAATTGTTACTATTAGGGAAAAAGCTGTTACTTCCGATAGAAATTTGATAATATTGAGCAACAGTTTGTCAATATTATGGAAAAAAAAGTTGTTACCTCGAAGAGAAAATTTGTTAGTATTAAAAAAAACTTGCTGGTTCTAACAGAAAACTTGTTATCATAAAAAAAATGTTAGTTCTAAGAGAAATTTGTTATTTTTGACGGAAAACTTGCTTCTATAAAAAAAATTTGTCACTGTTAATAAAAAGCTGTTACTTCCAAGAGAAATTTGGTAGAATCCACTAAAAGTTTGTTATTATTAAGGAAAAAGTTGTTATTTCGAAAAGAAAATCTGTTAGTGTTAAGGAAAAACTTACTACTTCTAACAGAAAACTTGTTTTCATAAAAAAATGTAATTTCTAAGAGAAATATCTAACCTTTGAAGGTAAACTTTCTGTTATTAGAAAAAAATTTGTTACTATTAAGAAAAAACCTGTTACTTCCGAGAGAAATTTGATAATATTGAGTAAAAGTTTGTTAGCATTAAGGAAAAAGCTTTTACTTCGAAGAAAAAATTTTTTAGTGTTAAGAAAAAAATCTTGCTACTTCTAACTAAAAAGTTGCTAGCGTAACCAAAAAAAATTTACTTCTAAGCGAAATTTGTTATCTTTGACGCTAAAGCTGATGTTATTAGAAATATTTTGTTACTATTAAGAAAGCAACTTTTTAGTTCCAATAGATATTTAATAATACTAAGTAAAAGTTTGTTAGTATTAATGAATGAAGTTGTTACTTCGAAAAGAAAATTTGTTAGTTTTAAGAAAAACTTGCTACTTCAAACAGAAAACTTGTTATCATCAACAACAAACTTTTACTTCTAAGAAAAATTCGTTATGTTTCACAGAAGACTTGCTGTTAACAGAAGAAAATTGCTACTATTAAGAAAAAACTGTTAATTCTAAGAGAAATCCTATAGTAATGAGTAAAAGTTTGTTAGTACTAAGGAAAAAGTTGTTACTTCGAAGAGAAAATTTGTTAGTGTTAAGAAAAACCTGCTACTTCTGATAGAAAACTTGTTATCATAAACGATAAAATAGTTACTTCTAAGAAAAATTCAAAAAAGAGAAATTTGTTATCGTTGACGAAAAACTTGCTGCTATTAGAAAAAAATTGTTACTATTAAGAAAAAACCTGTTACTTCCAAGAGACATTTGATAGTATTGAGTAAATATTTGTTAGTATTAAGGAAAAGAGTTGTTACTTCGAAGAGAAAATTTGTTAGTGTTGAGAAAAACTTGCCAGTTCTAGCAGAGAAGAGTTCGCTTAAAGAGCATAAGTTTTAGTCTTCCTTTACCTCCACTAAACGCGATTATGGCTTATTGTCAAGAAATATTAAAGCCAAGAAAGGAAGTATGTTCCAAGAAAAATCAGAAGGTGATTATCTACAAGAGAGAGTCAACCCTAGCACTCCAGACCAAAAGATAAAAATCAAGACCATACCATTGAAATCATCATCAAACTGTAGAAATCATGGACAACCTCTAAACAATCATTACCCACACACACACACACACACACACACACACACACACACACACACACACACACACACACACACACACACACACACACACACACACACACACACACACACACACACACACACACACACACACACACACACACACACACACACACACACACACACACACACACACACACACACACACACACACACACACACACACACACACACACACACACACACACACACACACACACACACACACACACACACACACACACACACACACACACACACACACACACACACACACACACACACACACACACACACACACACACACACACACACACACACACACACACACACACACACACACACACACACACACACACACACACACACACACACACACACACACACACACACACACACACACACACACACACACACACACACACACACACACACACACACACACACACACACACACACACACACACACACACACACACACACACACACACACACACACACACACACACACACACACACACATACACACATACACACACACACACACACACACACACAAACACACACACACACACAGGGGGAGGCGTTAAAGAAATTTTTCCATGGAGGAGGTGAAAATCTAGCAATTACTCAAAACGCTGGATTTTTGTTAAAGACTCTCAGAAATACCTCTGAGAACTCTTTAAATCCATCCCTAATATCACTCCTCCCCGCCCAAGCCCCCTGGGTTGCATGCTAGGATGTGTTTTTCTATAATTAAATTATAAAACTTTTCCCACAAAATAAGTTTTTCAAAGAAAAGTAAAGAACTCCATTGAACAAAAAATGAGTAGAAATAAAATCAAATAATGTACCATTGTGAAACTACCACAAATCAGCATCGATAAATAAATGAAACCAAAAACGAACAGAAATTACAATAATTAACTGAGTCAAACTCAAAACGAGGAGAAAGTAACATAAGTTGGGCGCTAAACCCCTATGCCTTCCCAAAGCCAGAGCAAAATTTTCACTTTACTAAAAAAAAAATTAAATGTTTTTACTTTTATAACTTTAAAAAATCAAATAATATTAAGATTTTGATTACTAAATATCAGTATATGTATATTAAACTGATAATGCACATTCATTTGTATTTTTTCAGTAAAGTGCAAATTTTGTTCTTGCCTTGGGAGGGCATAGGGGTTTTGCGCCCAACTTATGTTAATTTCTGCTCGTTTTGAGTTTGAATCGGTTAATTATTGTAATCTCTGTTCGTTTTGGGTTTCATTTATTTATCGATGCTGATTTGTGGTAGTTTCACGCTTGGTAGATTATTTGATTTTATTTTTGCTCATTTTTTGTTTAATGGAGTTCTTTGCTTTTCTTTGAAAAACTTATTTTGTGGAAAAAGTTTTTTAAATTAATTTGTGTTCGTTTTATGTTGGACATAGTCTTTTTAGGAAAATAATACTTTAAATCTTTTCGTTTTGTAAGACTTTATAGTTTGGCCTGCTATTTGTATGCTGGAGAAAAATTTTCCGCAATTTTTAACAACATACACCCTTTTAAAAATCTTTACACAAATAGTATTGTTTAATTTATCTTCATACCTCCTCTAGTTGACCTGAAATGGAAAACTTGATACCATTCGTACAAAAATCTGTTTACTTTCTTTGATAGCTTGGATGCACTTGCGCTATTTTGATTTGGTTAGATTTTAAGAACAGAAATGGGAGGGTTTCCAAGGGAAGGTGGGCGTGGGAGGGGGGGAGTGGAAGGGGGATTCGTTGCCATCAAATCACTTTCGACTATTAAAAAGGGCATCAGCTCTTTCTATTTTCCATCGAATGAGCCCTTTTCGCAGTTCCACGACAGCTTCTTCGATACTAAGTGCCCTGGTCTAAACAACAACAACAACAAAAAATAATATGTTATACCTACTTTGATCATGACTATAAAAATGTCAATTTCCAATCACTTTCGACTATTAGAAAGGGCACTAAGCCTTTCGATTTCCAATCGATTGAGTCCTTTTGGAAACGACAAAACTTTGTATAAACACCTTATATGCCCCCAGAGCATAAATTACAACCCTTACCCTAAGGTCTGTTAGGGTGGTTGTCAACCTCGAAGACCGAATTTCCAGAACTTTCAACTACTTTAAACAACATGGATATCTCAAATTTTTGATTGGATGTGTTTGGGGAAATGGTGGGCGTGTGAGGGGTGTTAGTCGCCTTCCAATCACTTTCGACTATTAAAAAGGGCACAAGCCACTCCAATTTCGTATTGAATGAGCGCTTTTCGAAGTTTCTACGACAAAATCTTCGATACAGTGCCCTGCTCTAAAGGAAAAAAATAATAAATAATGCATTGTGCCAACATCGCTCTTATATGCCCCTAGGGCATAACTTAAAACCCTTGCCCAGAGAGATGTGGGGGAGTGTCCTCCTCTTTACTTAGTCCCCGTTTCTTGTCTCGTTCTCGAGTGTCTCCGTTCTTTACTTAGGGAGCGCGATCCTGCTGCCTATGATTTGTGCCACAACTTTCTATATAAACCTTATATGCCCCCAGGGCATAACTTAAAACCCTTGCACTGAGGTATCTGAGGGGGTTATCATCCTAAAAGACCTAATTTCCAGAACGATCAGCTATGTTGAACAAAATAGACATCTCAAAATTTTGATTGGATGTCTTTTGGAAAATTGTGGGCCTGAGAGGGGTTTTAGTCGCTATCCAATCACTTTCAACTATTGAAAAAGGCACTAGCCCTTTCAATATCCAATTGAATAAACGCTTTTGAAGTTTCTACGACAACGCTTTCAATAAAACTTTATATGCCCCGGGGCAAAACTTACAACCCTTGCACTGAGGGCTGTGGGGGAGGCGATGTCATCCTAAAAGACCTAATTTCCAAAACTTTCGACTACGTTGAATAAAATGGCTATCTAAAAATTTGATTTGATGTGTTTGGGGGAAAGATGGTCGTGAGAGGGGGGTTAGTTGCCCTCAAATCACTTTCGACAATTCGAAAGGGTACTATCCCTTTGAATTTCAAATGGAATGAGCCCTTTTCAAGTTTCTACAACAAATATTTCAATGAAAACCTTATATGCCCCCAGGGCATAACTTATAATCCTTGCCCTGAGGGTTGTGGGGGAGTGTCCTCCTCAAAAAAATATTTTTTATCTGGAAATCAACTACGCTGAACCAAATAGCTATCTCTAAATTTTTTTTTTGGATGTGTTTGGAGGAATGATGGGCGGAGGGGGGGGGGCTACTTACCCTCCAATCACTCTCGACTGTTGAAAAGGGCACTAGCCCTTTGAATTTCCAAGTGAATGAGCTTTTTTTGAAGTTTCTATGACAGCAGCTGCTTTAAAGAACCTTAAATACCCCAGGGCATAACTGAAAACCCTTGCCCTGAAGGCTTTGGGGGAGTGTCCTCCTCAAAAACATATTTTCCATATGGAAAAAAAATACGGTGAACAAAATGGCTACTTTAAAAATTTTGATTGGATGTGTTTGGGGAAATGATGGGCGTTGGGGGGAGGGGGGCTAGTTGCCCTCCAATCACTTTCGACTAATTAAAAGGGCACTAACCCTTTGAATTTCCAATCGAATGAGCCTGTTTTGAAGTTTTTATGACAACGCCTTCTATGAGAACCTTATATGCCCCCCAGGGAATAACTTAAAACCCTTGCCCTGAGGGTTGTGGGGGAGTGTCCTCCTCAAAAACATATTTTCTATGTGGAAATAAACTACTCTGAACAAAATGGTTATCTCCAAATTTTGATTGGATGTGTTTGGGGGAATGATGGGCGTAGAGAGGGGGGGGGGTAGTTGCCCTCCAGTCACATTTTTCTATTAAATAGGGTACTAGCCCTTCGAATTTCCAATCGAATGAACCTGTTTAGAAGTTTCTACGACAACACCTTTTAAAAAAAACTTATATATCCCCAGGACATAACTTAAAACCCTTGCCCTGAGGATTGTGGTGGAGTGTCTTCCTCAAAAACATATTTTCTATCTTGAAATCAAATACGCTGCACAAAATGGTTATCTCAAAATTTTGATTGGATGTGTTTGGGGGAATGATTGGCGTGGGGGAGGCTAGTTGTCCCCCAATAACTTTTGTTTATTAAAAAGGGCACTAGAACTCTGAATTTCCAATTGAATGAGCCCCTTTTGAAGCTTCTACGGCGACCCCTTCTATAAAAACCTTATTTTTCCCCAGGGCATAACTTAAAACCCTTGCCCTGAGGGATATGGGGCAGTGTTCTCCTCAAAAACATATTTTCTATCTGGAAATCAACAACACTGAACAAAATGGCAATTTCAAAATTTTGATTGGATGTGTTTGGAAGAATGATGGGCGTGGGAGGGGGTTAGCTGCCCTCCAATTCCTTTTTACTATTAAAAAGGGTACAAGCCCTTTGAATTTCCAATCGAGTAAGCCTGTTTTGATGTTTCTACGAAAACACCTTCTAGAAAAACTTTATATGCATGCATCCAGGGCATAACTTAAAACCCTTGCCCTGAGGGTTGTGGGGGAGTGTCCTCCTTAAAAACCTATTTTCTATGTGCAAATCAACTACGCTGAACAAAATGGCTATCTCAAAATTTCTGATTGGATGTGTTTGGGGGAATGATGGGCTTGGAGGGGGGGCTAGTTGCCCTCCAATCGCTTTCGACTATTAAAAAGGGCACTAGAACTCTCAATTTCCAATCGAATGAGCCTCTTTTGAAGTTTCTACGACGACCCCTTCCATATAAAGTGCCCTGTTCTAAAGGAAAAAAATTAATACGTCGTACATTGTGCCAACATCGTTCTTATGTGCCCTCAGGGCATAACTTAAAACCCTTGCCCCAAGGCTTTTGGGGGAATGTCCCCTCAAAAACATAATTTCTATCTGGAAATCCACTACGCTGAACAGAATGGCAATCTCAAAATTTTAATTTTGACACACACACATACACACAGACACACACACAAACACACACACACAGGGGGGAGGCGTTAAAAAAATTTTTCCATGGAGGAGGTGAAAATCTAGCAATTACTCAAAACGCTGTATTTTTGTTAAAGACTCTCAGAAATACCACTTCAAACGCTTTAAATCCATCCATAATATCCCCTAATATCACCGCCCAAGCCCCCTGGGTTGCATGCTAGGATGTGTTTTTCTATAATTAATTTATAAAAATTTTCCCACAAAATAAGTTTTTCAAAGAAAAGTAAAGGACTCCATTAAACAAAAAATGAGTAGAAACAAAATCAAATAATGTACCATTGTGAAACTACCACAAATCAGCATCGATAAATAAATGAAACCAAAAACAGACAGAAATTACAATAATTAACCGAGTCAAACTCAAAACGAGTTTGACTCGAGTCAAACATCTTCGATACAGTGCCCTGCTCTAAAGGAAAAAAATAATAAATAATGCATTGTGCCAACATCGCTCTTATATGCCCCTAGGTTATAACTTAAAACCCTTGCCCTGAGGGTTGTGGGGGAGTGTCCTCCTCTTTAATTGGTCCCCATTTCTTGTTTCGTTCTCGAGTGTCCCCGTTCTTTACTTAGGCAGCGCGATCCTGCTACCTATGATTTATGCAACAACTTTCTATATAAACTTTATATGCCCCCAGGGCATAACTTAAAACCCTTGCACTGAGGTATCTGAGGTGGTTATCATCCTAAAAGACCTAATTTCCAGAACGATCAGCTACGTTGAACAAAATGGACATCTCAAAATTTTGATTGGATGTCTTTTGGAAAATTGTGGGCCTGAGAGGGGCGTTAGTCGCTATCCAATCACTTTCAACTATTGAAAAAGGCCCAAGCCCTTTCAATTTGCAATTGAATTAGCCCTTTTGAAGTTTCTACGACAACGCTTTCAATAAAACTTTATATGCCCCAGGGCATAACTTACAACCCTTGTCCTGAGGGCTGTGGGGGAGGCGATGTCATCCTTAAAGACCTATTTCCAAAATTTACAACTACGTTGAATAAAATGGCTATCTAAAAATTTGATTTGATGTGTTTTGGGGAAAGGTGGTCGTGAGAGGGGGGTTAGTTGCCCTCAAATCACTTTTGACAATTCGAAAGGGTACTATCCCTTTCAATTTCAAATCGTATGAGCCCTTTTCAAGTTTTTACAACAAATATTTCAATAAAAACCTTATATGCCCCCAGGGCATAAATTATAATTGCCATAACTTAAAACCCTGAGGGTTGTGGGGGAGTGTCCTCCTCAAAAATATATTTTCAATCTGGAAATCAACTACGCTGAACCAAATGGCTATCTAAAAAAAATTTTTTGATGTGTTTGGGGGAATGATGGGCGGCGGGGGGGGGCTACATACCCTCCAATCACTCTTGACTGTTGAAAAGGGCACTAGCCCTTTGAATTTCTAATTGAATGAGCTTTTTTTGAAGTTTCTACGACAACACCTTCTTTAAAAAACCTTAAATGCCCCCAGGACATAACTTAAAACCCTTGCCCTGAGGACTTTGGGGGAGTGTCCTCCTCAAAAATATATTTTCCATATGGAAATAAACTACAGTGAACAAAATGGCCTTTTTAAAAATTTTGATTGGATGTGTTTGGGGAAATGATGGGCGTTGGGGGAGGGGGGCTAGTTGCCCTCCAATCACTTTTTACTAATTAAAAGGGCACTAGCCCTTTGAATTTCCAATCGAATGAGCCTGTTTTGAAGTTTTTATGACAACGCCTGCTATAAGAACCTTATATGTCCCCAGGGCATAACTTAAAACCCTTGCCCTGAGGGTTGTGGGGGAGTGTCCTCCTCAATAACATATTTTCTATATGGAAATAAACGACTCTGAAAGGGCATGGAAAGGGGGGGGGCTAGTTGCCCTCCAGTCACTTTTTTCTATTAAAAAGGGTACTAGCCCTTCGAATTTCCAATCGAATGAGCCTATTTCTACGGTGTGTTTGGGGGACTGATTGGCTTGGGGGGGGGGGGCTATTTGTCCTCCAATAACTTTTGTTTATTAAAAAGGGCACTAGAACTCTCAATTTCCAATCGAATGAGCCCTTTTTGAAGTTTCTACGACTACCCCTTCTATAAAAACCTTATATGCCCCCAGGGCAAAACTTAAAACCCTTGCCCTGAGGGTTGTGGGGGAGTGTCCTCCTCAAAAACATATTTTCTATCCGGAAATCAACAACGCTGAACAAAATGGCAATTTTAAAATTTTGATTGGATGTGTTTGGAAGAATGATGGGCGTGGGAGGGGGGCTAGTTGCCCTCCAATCACTTTTTACTATTAAAAAGGGTACAAGCCCTTTGAATTTCCAATCGAGCAAGCCTGTTTTAATGTTTCTACGACAACACCTTCTATAAAAACCTTATATTCCCCCAGGGCATAACTTAAAGCCCTTGCCCTGAGGGTTGTGGGGGAGTGTCCTCCTCAAAAAGCTATTTTCTATTTGGAAATCAACCAGGCTGAACAAAACGGCTATCTCAAAATTTTGATTGGATGTGTTTAGGAGAATGATGGGCTTGGAGGGGGGGGGGCTAGTTGCCCTCCAATCGCTTTCGACTATTAAAAAGGGCACTAGAACTCTCAATTTCCAATCGAATGAGCCCACTTTGAAGTTTCTACGACCACCCCTTCCATATAAAGTGCCCTGTTCTAAAGAAAAAAAATAATACGCAGTAAATTCTGCCAACATCGTTCTTATGTGCCCTCAGGGCATAACTTAAAACCCTTGCCCCGAGGGTTTTGGGGAAATGTCCCCTCAATAACATAATTTCTATCTGGAAATCCACTACGCTGAACAGAATGGCAATCTCAAAATTTTGATTGGATGTGTTTGGGGGAATGATGGGCGTGGTGGGGGGGGGGATAGTTACCCTCCAGTCACTTTCGACTATTAAAAATGGCACTAGCCACTCCGATTTCCAATCGAATGAGCCCTTTTTGAAGTTTCTACGACAACTCCTTCGATACGAAGTGCTGGCTGAAGAAAAAAAACGTTCGCGAGGTTACGTGCGTGCACGTAACCTCGTCTAAATTAACCTTCAAAAAATGAAATAAAGCTATGTCGACTTTGCATGTCTCTCCTGATTGGTCCCTAAAAAGCAGTCTGGTTGAAAACGTGGAGTTTTCGTACTGCTCACTTTTTGAAATGTGTAGGAACCAGTGGGGAATCCCCGCTCGTTTGGAAAGGTGCCAATTTTTCGTACTGCACACTTTTTGCAATGTGTAGGAACCAGTGGGGGATCCCCGCTCGTTTGGAAAGGTGCCAAGGAAAGGCATGCAAATAGCATGTAGTTTCAAAACGTGTTTATTACTTACTTCAAAATATTTTCATAATTTCTTGAATGAATTATACTCTATGCTTGTCCCTGAGACGCGATGTGGCTTTCCCACTATTGCTCTATGGCTGGTTATCGACACTACCTAGTTTATTGCATGTATTAAATCAGTATTTTTTACACAGTGGAACGATAAACACATAACTAATATCTCTAAAAAAGTGAAGATGAAGCATTTTAAGAAAGTGTGTTCACATGATAGTGTTATTGTAGCATTGGCGTTGTCATGACAGTAAGGAATTGAATTTCTTTGGAGTACCAAAAAAATTCAACTCTTATGATGGTGGATATGCGAGATTGAGATCTCCGGAGATGATTACACTCAAAGATAATGCCAACATAAAAATAATAGTTGGTAAAGAGGGGCATCTTCTTGCTAGTGCTTGTGGTAACATGTTACCCAGTGTTAAACCATATCGTCAGCTTTCGGGTATTAGCATTCAAATGAAAGCAAAGACGAAAAGAAAGGCCTACTCTTCTACTAATATCATAAACCATATCCTGTCTACGTGCCGTAACTGTTACTTGTGTAAAAATAGTGTGATAATTGACAGTGAAATTGCTAGAAAAATAAAAAGGGCATTGGCAGAAAATATCACTAAGGAATATAAAGATGAATTGATGAAAAACAAAGTACCAGCAAACGTTACTGCCATTGATCAAACAGTCAATGAATCAAATAATACCAAAGACGAAATGCATATTGACCCTGTCGATGACACACCCATAAAAATTGTGTATGACTCAAAATGGAATAACGATTATTCTACTGATTACTAACTGAGAGAAGACAAGAGATATACTATAAAGAGAGTTCATGGTGAAACATTTAATGGAACAGATTCAAAATGTATAAATTTTTTCAATTCTGCATGACATTATTTCATTAAAAATATATTATACTTTACATTGTTATGTGTTCATTATTTTTAGAGTAAGCTAGCATATCTAACGTTTAGAATGTCTATTAAAACATCGAAGATGTAATAAAAGGATTTACCTACATCATATATTGGATAGATATTTTAACATAGAGGAAATCTATGTATCAGAATGAATAAATTCTCTATCGACATCTATTGACAGATACTTGGGATAGCATTGGCAAAATCAAAGTATAACAATTATTTATTTAACAGAAATCCTCGCTTTCAATTGAACGGAAAAAAATATAAGAATCATTTATTTAACATAAATACTCGCTTTTTGAACGAACACCTTTTAAATAAAAAATCACACGGAATAAAACGACAGAGCCCCTCAAACCCCGTAAGACTCTTTTAAAAGGTATAAAAATTATTTATTATCCTCGCTTTTTGAACGAACACCATGTAAAGAAAAAATCACACGGAATAAAACGACAGAGCCCCTCAAAACCCGTAAAGCTATTTTAAAAAGGTATAACAATTATTTATTTAACAGAAATCCTCTTTTTCAATTGAACGGAAAAAATATAAGAATTATTTATTTAACATAAATCCTCGCTTTTTGAACGAAGACCATGTAAAGAAAAAATCACACGGAATAAAACGACTGATAATTTCTTGAATGAAGTATCGGTACTGTATATCCAAGAGGTGAAATCAATAAAGAGTTTAGTGGAATCCTAGGGTCACACTTTTGAATTAAAACTTTATCTGTAGGTACATTGCCCTTTACGTAGAGCGCTTCAACCCCGAAAAAGCTGCAAATTTCACTGACTTCCTCCTGAACATCTCTCAGTTCCCGACCAGCATTATTAAATGGTGTAATTACTCTATCGTAAAATCCCAGTCTGTTTATATCACGTAATGTAGTACTCCCCAAGCTTTTATTATACTCAAACATGTTATAGTTTACTATCCAATGATAACAATCAATTTCTTCGAGTTCCATAGACAATAATAAAAATGCACATTCAAATATAACACCACAAGATGATTTTTTCAAACTGAGAAATTCTGTGTCATGCAGTCCTATCATCTTGGAAGTTATTAATGTAGTTGTTAAGCAGAAAAATACTTCATCAAACTTTTATATCTTCGCTCAGGGTTGAATGGAGTTATGGCTAGGGGGATGAGTCCTAAAACCATCTGAATTCATTGTGAGGAGGAGTCATAAAACCCCCGGAAGTCATTGCGGGGAGGAGTCATTGAACTCTCGGTAACTAATAAATTCATTAAACTTCCCAAAAAAATCACACGGAATATCCTCGCTTTTTGAAAGAACACCATGTAAAGAAAAAATCAAACGGCTTAAAACAACAGAGCCCCTCAAACCCCGTAAAGCCATTTTAAAAGGTATAACAATTATTTATTTAACAGAAATCCTCGCCTTCAATTGAACAGAAAAAATATAAGAATTATTTATTTAACAGAAATCCTCGCTTTTTGAACGAACACCATGTAAAGAAAAAATCATACGGCTTAAAACAACAGAGTCCTTCAAACACCGTAAAGCCATTTTAAAAGGTATAACAATTATTTATTTAACAGAAATCCTCGCTTTCAATTGAACGGAAAAAATATAAGAATTATTTATTTAACAGAAATCCTCGCTTTTTTGAACGAACACCATGTAAATAAAAAATCACACGGATTAAAACAAAATATTCCCTCAAACCCCTTAAAGCCATTTTAAAAGTTATAACAATTATTTATTTAACAGAAATGCTCGCTTTTTTAACTACCACCATGTAGAAAAAAATCAAAACGGCTTAGAACAACAGAGCCCCTCAAACCCCGTAAAGCCATTTTAAAAGGTATAACAATTATTTATTTAATAGAAATCCTCGCCTTCAATTGAACGGAAAAAATATAAGAATTATTTATCTAACAGAAATCCTCGCTTTTTGAAAGAATACAATTTGAAGAAAAAATCACACTGTTTAAAACAACAGAGTCCCTCAAACCCCGTAAAGCCATTTTAAAAGGTATAACAATTATTTATTTAAAAGAAATCTTTGCTTTCAATAGAAAGGAAAAATTATAATAATTATTTATTTAAAAGAAATTTACGATTTTTTTAACGAAAAACATTGAAATTAAAAAACAAAAGGGCTTAAAACAACAGAGTCCCTCAAACCCCGTAAAGCCATTTTAAAAGGTATAACAATTATTTATTTAACAGAAATCCTCGCTTTTTGAACGAACACCATCTAAAGAAAAAATCACACGGCTTAAAACAAAAACGATTTTTAAAGGTATAACAATTATTTATTTAACAGAAATCCTCTATTTAAAATTAACTTAAACAATATAATAATTATTTATTGAACACAAATCATCGCTTTTGAACGAACACCATGTAAAGAAAAAATCACACGGCTTAAAACAACAGAGTCCCTCAAACCCCGTAAAGCCATTTTAAAAGGTATAACAATTATTTATTTAAAAGAAATCCTAGCTTTCAATCGAACGGAAAAAATATAAGAATTATTTATTTAACATAAAGCCTCTCTTTTTGAAGTAACACCAGGTAAAGAACAAATACAATCACACGGCTTAAAACAATAAAGTCCCTCAAACCCCGTAAAGCCATTTTAAAAAGTATAACAGTTATTTATTTAACAGAAATCCTCGCTTTCAATTGAAGAGAAAAAATAAAAAAATTATTTATTTAACAGAAATCCTTGCTTTTTGAACGAACACCATGTAAATAAAAAATAACACGGCTTAAAACAACAGAGTCCCTCAAACCCCGTAAAGCCATTTTAAAAGGTATAACAATTATTTATTTAATAGAAATCCTCGCCTTCAATTGAACGGAAAAAATATAAGAATTATTTATATAACAGAAATCCTCTCTTTTTTGAACGAACACCATGTAAAGAAAAAATCACACGGCTTAAAACAACAGAGTCCCTCAAACCCCGTAAAGCCATTTTAAAAGGTATAACAATTATTTATTTAACAGAAATCCTAGCTTTCAATCGAACGGAAAAAATATAAGAATTATTTATTTAACAGAAATCCTCGCTTTTTGAAGGAACACCATGTAAAGAAAAAATCAAACGGCTTAGAACAACAGAGCCCCTCAAACCCCGTAAAGCCATTTTAAAATGTATAACAATTATTTATTTAACAGAAATCCTCGCATTCAATTGAACTGAAAAAATATAAGAATTATTTATTTAACAGAAATCCTCGCTTTTTGAACGAATACCATGTAAACAAAAAATCACACGGCTTAAAACAACAGAGTCCCTCAAACCCCGTAAAGCCATTTTAAAAGGTATAACAATTATTTATTTAACAGAAATCCTCGCTTTCATTTGAACTGAAAAAATATAAGAATTATTTATTTAACAGAAATTCTCGCTTTTTTGAACGAACACCATGTAAAGAAAAAATCACACTGGCTTAAAACAACAGAGTCCCTCAAACCCCGTAAACCCATTTTAAAAGATATGACAATTATTTATTAAACAAAAATCCTCTCTTTTTGAACGAACACAATGTAAAGAAAAAATCACACGGCTTAAAACAACAGAGTCCCTCAAACCCCGTAAAGCCATTTTAAAAGGTATAACAATTATTTATTTAACAGAAATCCTCGCTTTCAATTGAACGGAAAAAATATAAGAATTATTTATTTAACAGAAATCCTCGCTTTTTGAACGAACATCATGTAAAGATAGATCCTATTTTAAATTGACAATACTTATCAAACATCACTTGTGTATTATACAGATCATATATCTCATTACCCCTTTTTAAATGTTAATCAAATAATTCTGATTATAATGTCCGATTTTTTGTCAGCTTTTCAAAATGTTTGTATTTGGAACTCTGTCAGTTAACACTAAGCTGTAAATTGGGAAATCCTTTCGCAATAACAATAAGCTTAGCAGCGATTAAATCTCATTGTCGGCGACAATTCAATCAGATCACAGTAGTGAAAATGGAGTACCTTTTCGCAAATTGAGTTAGCTTCTATTTCGTAGACAAAATATTTGAATTCCTTTTATTCAAATCACCTATCAAGTTATCAAAAAATATATAAACTAGAAATCTGGTCTGTAAATTGTGTCAGAAAAACTTGTCCTTAATCAACGTAAAGACCCACAATAGCATAGGAAGGAACGTAAAGTACGCGCTGGTTTTAAAATACAGGTTTATCAAGTTGAATAAACTATCCAAAACTGTTGAAGAACCTAATTTGAAACCTGAATATATACAAAAAGTAATTGGATGAAAGCGAAACAAGACTATATACCTTGAATTAGAAATTGCGTAAATCTCGTTGAAAGGTGTGATGCCCCTGTAGAAATGTTTACCTAGCAGAAAAACCTGTTTGGTACGGGGGCCTATGCAAATTCAAAAGGTCAACTCTACTACCAACAACCATTTATCATAGCCAACAAATATAACCAACAAACATAAACAACAAACATAAACAACAAACATAATCATCAATCATAACCAACAACCATAAATCATAACAAGCAACCAACAATCATAACCATCAAATATATCTAACAAAACAAAACAAACATAACCAACAAACATAACGAACAAACTTGGCCAGCAGCCAACAACCAACAATCAATAGACATAACCATCAAACATGACCAACAAACATAACCAATAAACATAATCAACATAACTAACAAATATAACCTACAGCCAAAACCAACAACCAACAAACATGAACAACAAATATAACCAACGAACATGACTATCAACTGGCAACCAGCAATCAATAAACATAACCATCAAAAAAATAAAAACAACCAACAAACATAACCAACAACAAAAAATAACCAACAAACATAACCAACAAACATAACCAACATAACCAACAACCAACAAAGCCAACAACCAAAACCAACAACCAACAAACATATGTTAATTTCCCTATGTTAATCTGGTATTGGGCTTCCAGAAGTGCCTACGGGGGTACCACAGGAGCGAAATTATGGAATAGTATTCCACTGGAGATAAAAGATTCTGTTTCAGTTAAGTCATTTCGATACAATTAAAAAAAACATCTTCTTTCTACTAGTAAAAATAAATAATGTTTAGGAGGATTTTCTTCTTTTTTATGTAGGGCACAGTGTTTTTTTTCAGTATGCTTTCTGTTTCAAAGTTTAACACTTTGTTGTTTTGTCAATAATCAGTGATATATTAATATGAATACTCGAGCTCTCCAGGGGCAACATTTAGGCTCTGGGGATCATTTATCAGTCCCTGGAGTTGTGTTTTATTTGTGTATTTATATTTAATAAAGTCGAAGTTCAAAGTTGCTTGGATGGGTTTGGGGAAATGGTGGTCGTGAAAGGGGGGTTAGTTGCCCTCCAATCACTATTTACTATGAAAAACGGCACTAACCCTTTCAATTTCCAATCGAATGAGCTCTTATGAAGTTTCTACCACAACCTTTTCTATAAAAACCTTATATGCTCCCAGGGCACAAATTACAACCCTTATCCGGGGGGCTGTGAGGGGGCGGGGGGTTGTCATTCTCAAAAACCTAATTTCTAAAACTTTAAATTACATTCAACAAAATGGCTATCTAAAAATTTGATTGGATGTGTTTGGGGAAATGCTGTGCGTGAGAGAGGGTTAGTTGCCCTGCAATCACTTTCAACTATCAAAAAGGGCCCTAGCCCTTTCAATTTCCAATCGATTTAGTCCTTTTTGAAGTACCTACAATAACACTTTCTATAAAAACTTCATGTGCCACAGGGCATAACTTACAACCCTTGCCATGAGGGTTGTGGGGGGGGGGGCGGGGTTGTCATCCTCAAAGAGATTATTTCCTGAACTTTCAACTACGTTGAAAAAATGGCTTTCTCAAAATTTAAATTGGATGTGTTTTGGGAAATGGTAGGCGTGAGAGGAGTGTTAGTTGCCCTCCACTCACTTTCTACTATGAAGAAGGGCACTAGTTATTTTGATTTCCAATCGAATGAGCCCTTTTTGATGTTTCTATGACAAACCTTTCTATAAAAACAATACATGCCCCCAGGGCATAATTTACAACCCTTACCCTGACGGCTATGGGTGTCGTCATCCTAAAAGACCAAATTTCCATAATTTTCAACTACGTTGAACAACATGGCTATATAAAAATGTTAATTGAATGTGTTTGGGAAAATAGTGGGCGTGAAAGAGGGGCTAGTTGCCTTTTAATAACTTTTAACTATTAAAAAGGGCACTAGCCTATAAATTTACAATTGAATGAACCCTTTTTGAAGTTTCTACGACACCGCTATCTATAAAAACCTTATATTCCCCCAGGACATAACTTACAACCTTTGCCCTGAGGGGTTTGGGGGGTTTATCATCCTCAAAATGGCTATCTCAGAATTTTGATTGGATTTGTTTGGGGAAATGGTTGGCATGAGAGGGGATTAGTTGCTCGCAAATCACTTTTCCTTTCAAATTGCGCCCTTTTTAAAGTTTCTACGACAACATTTTCTGTAAAAACCTTATATGCCCCCAGGGCATAATTTACAACCCTTGCCCTGAGGCCTCTGAGGGGGTTATCATCTTCAAAGACCTAATTTCCAGAACTTTCAACTATGTTGAAAAAATGGTTATCTCAAATTTTTGATTGCTTGTTTTTTGGGAAATGGTGGGCGTGAGAGGGGGGTTAGTTGCCCTCCAATCACTTTCAACTGTTAAAAAGGGCACTAGCCTTTTCAATTTTCAATCGAATGAGCCCTTTTTGAATTCTTTACGAGAGCACTTTCTATATAAACCACATATACCCCCAGGGCATAACTTACAACCCTTGCCCTGAGGGCTGTGGAGGGGGGGTGTCATCCTTAAAGACCTATTTTCCAGAATATTCAACTACGTTGAACAAAATTTATTTCCAAAATTTTGATTGGATGTGTTTGGAAAAACAGTGGGCATGAGAGGGAGTGGGGGTTAGTTACCCTCCAATCACTTTAGACTATTAAAAAGGGCACTAGCCCTTTGAATTTCTAATCGAATGATCCCTTTTTGAAGTTTCTATTACAACACTTTTTACAAAAACCTTTTATGCCCCCAGGGAATAACTTACAGCCCCTGGGCCTATGGGGGAGTATCCTCCTCAAAGACATAATATCTGAATCTTTCAACTATGTTTAACAAAATGGCTACCACAAAATTTTGATTGGATGTGTTTGGAGAAATGGTGGACGTGGACGGGGAGTTAGTGGTCGTCCAATCACTTTTGGCCATTAAAAAGGGCAGAAGCCCTTCCGATTTCCAATCGAATGAGCCTTTTTCGAAGTTTATACAACAGCTCCTTCGATACGAAGTGCTCTGGTCTAAAACAAAGAAAGACAGAAATAAATAAATAATACATTGTGCCAACATTGTTCTTTGTCTATAATTTAAACCGTGTTTGATTTTTATTAAGGAATTTCAACTACCAAATTAATAAACTTATCACCAGAACATAACTTTGCACTGGCTCTGTTGATGACCACACTTTTTAACTCCACTTTAATCCAAAGACCAAGCTTAAACAAGCATAGGATGGAAAAAAATTATTAGTGTTCAGTTTTAGTGCAAATGTGAAGAAAATCTGGGTAAAATTACAGTGTATTTCCAACTGAAACAGTGGGACTGTTTTCTAATTATATTTAACTTGTATTTTTAACTTGTCACGCACTGAGAGTAGCGGAAACCCCCACAGCCCTGAGGACTATGGGGGGGGTGTCAGTAGTATGTTAATACACAGTCCGAGCAGTGCTTTTTAATACACAGTCCGAGCAGTGCTTGCGTAATACGTCTTACCTATACCATGCACCTATTGATTCGAACCCTATGCCTGGGGCATGAATATACAGTGTAGTCTAACCGGTACATTGACTTACCAAGAACAGTGATATAAAGGTTTCACCAGTGATTGCGTAATATGTCTTACCTCTCACCTGAGGCATGAATATACAGTGCAGTCTAACCGGTGCATTGACTTACCAAGGACACTGACATATTACCAGGGGTCAGTCACCTATTGCTACAGACGGTACATTTCTTACCAGACGGGTTTCTGAGGCAACACCCATTTTTGGAGCCAATCAGAGAGAGCGGATACAGAGGGTACTCCATATATGGTAACCTGATTAGAGGCATGAATATATAGTGCAGTTTAACCGGTACATTGAGTTACCACGGTCATTCAACTATTATCATGACTGGTATATGCCTTAGCAGACAGGCTTCTGACTCGAAAGTCAAGCCGCTAAGATTTCAGTCATAATTCAACTATTATCACGACCGGTATATACCTTAGCAGATATTGACAAATTACGTAAGAAGCGCAATTGCAGACCCTTTTTTTAAAATTTCCTCTAGTTGTAAAAAGGAACCTGGCAATGGATTTTTAATAGGATAAATCTTTTAAGGAAGATCCATCATCTCAATCCAAAAAATATGTAAAATAAACCACAAATGGTTTGGCATTCGAGACACCTGTTTGTGAAAGGCTGAAACCTGCTCCTGATCCAAATCTGCATTTGAATAAATTGAATTAAACTGAATTGAATGCAATAAGGAATGGTAGTGCAATGAACTTTCCCGAAGCTTCTCACCTTCTATCAATTTCAACCAGGTCTTAAAGCTGGCTCGTCTTCTCTTAAAAAGGTCCTTGCGAAATTTTGACCTTCTTCAAAATGAGTTCCAGGCATTAATTCAACGAACTGTCATAGGTGATGAGACCTTGGCAGAAAGGTTCTAGTTCTCGAAAATGTAGGAGGAGTATTTCATTCTTTTGTAAGAAGATACGTAAAAGGTTTTTTTTTCAAAACCTATAGAGGGGGAGGGGACTTTTGTATTTTGTTTCTCAAAGAAATATCAAAAGCAAGTATTTTAAAAATTCAAGAGGGGCAATTACATTCATTTGATCGCCCCCTCGAATTGTCACCCCTGTATAGGCAACTGTTTAATCTTAGAGACAAAAGTGATAAAGAAAAAAGAAAAAGAATCAGACATAGTATGGAGAAAAAGAAATTAGACGATGTATCATAGGCAGCGCAATAACGCTGCCTAAGTAAAGAACAATGTGGGTAAAGTGTAAAGTGCAAATAAATTTGCACTTTACTGAAAAAATACAAATGAATATGCATTGACAGTTTAATATACATATACTGATATTTAGTAATCCAAATGATAATATTATTTGATTTATTAAAATTATAAAAGTAAAAACGTATATATTTTTTTCAGTAAAGTGCAAATTTTGTTCTGGCCTTGGGAATGCATAGGGGTTTTGCGTCCAACTTATGTTAATTCTGCTCGTTTTAAGTTTGACCTGGTTGTTTATTGTAATTTCTGTTCGTTTTGGGTTTCATTTATTTATCGATGCTGATTTGTGGTAGTTTCACGCTTGGTAGATTATTTGATTTAATTTTTGCTCATTTTTTGAATAATGGAGTTCTTTGCTTTTCTTTGAAAAACTTATTTTGTAGAAAAAGTTTTTCTAATTAATGAAGAAAAAGAGGCAGATAAATCAAACATGAGATAAAGGAGACACAGTGCTCATGAGAAAAAAGGAGACCCTGTGCTAAATCAGAAAAATTGACGGTGGCAGGACGAGGAATGAGGGCAAGTGTTATTAGTATATTAAGCGCCAAATATTGACCGAGTACCTTGAATTATGAGACACTATCACATCGCGAAATGGTTGTGGTTTCGAAACATTTCACATGACCACTAAATGAAAGGGACAAAAGAAAAGTTCTGCTATTGCACGATAATGCAAGGCCTCATTCTACCGGACTAACTAAATTATTTTTGGATTTCTGTGAAATGAGGGAATTTTGTTTACCCCGATTCCTCCTTCAATATCGATCCTAGCAATTCTCATGTTTTCTGGAGCTTCAAAATCAATATATGAAGGGGGGAGGGACATGGGCATACATAACCTCTTCTATAGGGGGGCAGCCGATTCTGTGATGAAGGGCGGGGGGCTGAAGTTACAATGGCAGTTCAGAAAACCTTACATTGCCAGCAAGTTTTATCATACCTATGAATTCTTTATTAATAAGTAATCACCAAAAATCAAAATCATCAATAAGCTTCAGCATTAATCAATCTTCTTGGATTAGAGCTAAGTCTGTCCAAGGCATTATGGATAATTGCTTCTTGTTTGACTTTTATTCTGTCAGCCCAGCTATTTATTTTCAACTTTTTCAACCATCTACCTTTTATCAACTGCTTTCTTAGCCATCTACCTTTTTTAAGCTGCTTTTTGAACCATCTGCTTTTCAGCCATGTCCGTTGTAAATTTCTAGAGAGGGGGGGAGATGCCCCCTCTGCCCCCTTCCGTATGCCCATGGGAAGGGATAATTTCTGTTTTCAATTAATTGTCTATACTAATTGATGATTAACCCGAGGAAGAAGTTAATGTATAAGCTAGGCGACAAAATTTTACAGAACTTAAGGTGGTCAAGGACCTGTACAACGTGGCTAAATTCCTAAAATGCATTAAATCCAACAAGATTTTGGTTACAAATAAACTACCATTACTACTATAGAGGAATCTTTTTCTTAAACATTTAGAGATAATTGAGAATTTGTCTTTACAAGAGCAGAGCCTGGTTTAAGAATTAGCTGAAATGGCTAATAAACTAAGACTTACTTTATTCCCTTGTGTATATTGCAATTACTTTTTTAGGCCTCGGTTTATTTCCCTATTTTGATTAACTTTCAAAACAGTTCTAATAAATAAAATACTTTATTCATAGTGAAGAAAACTATATTTGTTGATCATTATTCGTTCTTATGGAGTTACCTGTAGGGCCCATGCAGTCAAGTAGTGTGTTAAATTTTATGCTTTGTCTACTTTGTCTATAACCAGTTTTGCTATTGAAGTTATCAGCCTTTCTTCTCCCCTCCTTCTTATATTGCTTTGTGTTTTCTTTAAAAAAAAATATTTTCTAGTTGAGTTTCTGCTTGCTATGCAACTTAGAGAAAATTTTACTTTGCATTCGAGCCTTTCTTTTGGCAATAAAGAGGGTATTAGAATGATTTATTTTGCTGTTGTTGAAAAATGAATATCCTTCTAAATATTATCTTTGCACTTTCTAGCATTTCATATTCCTAAGGGAAAATTATTAAAAAATTGAAAAATCGGAACTTTTTTTAGCTAGATTTCCTAACCTTTCGTAGGTGTACGTCTGGTTTTATAAATAAAATTTGATTTTCTAATAAAGTTGGGTTTTAATTTTCAGAAATAGGAACATACATGTTTAAAATACATCTGATTTTAATAATTGGGTACATTTTTGCAGATTTTTTAATAAAGTCGGGGTTTAGTTTTCAGAAATATGGACATCCCACTTTGTTTCTCAAAGAAAAAAAGTTAAAGATCAATTCTTTTTTTTCAAAAGAAAATAAAAAGTTTCCACTTCAGTTCTGAATTTTTGCAAAGACGGGAAAAAAGTTTCGAGTTTCCTCTTGAGTTGACATCATGCCCTAAGAAAATAATGGAAGCAAGGACGAAGTAATGCATTAAAATATTCCTGTTTGGAATATGTGTATAAGATATCCCGGGAAGAAGAAGAACAACAAAATCCATGATATAGATTGGGATCACACCAAGTGGATGATGAAGGATGATGAATTTTTATAACACCCATCACCCCCATGAATATCCAACGGTCTTTTTAAAGACCAACAAATCTATAAACACTTCGTAACCATGGTCATATGAATCTTTTCTGTGCCTTGATAGAAAACAAAACATAGCATCGTACTAGTCTGAAATGTTTTTTTTTGTACCATGTGAAAAAATTCACAAAGGGTTTGATGCAATGAGCGGCTAATCAGATCAACCCTCGCTATTAGTTACCAAAACTCCAAAAACTGAATGCTGAAAACTAATTAGGCACGAAAGGTAGTTTATTTTTAATTCTGTATCCAAATATGTATAGTATAGTAGGTTTTAGACTATTTGTTAAAGTTAAAAAACAAAGCCAATCCTCATAAATTAAAGAAAAAGGAAGAACACCCCAGTAGGGACTGACTTTCATATCTCGAGTTGAAGTACCCTTTTTAAGCATTAGAAGATATCATGCAGTGACAAAGTGTCGTTTACAACTGGTTTGTAGAGCAAAACAAATATTTTGGCCTAAATACAACAAAAAAGCTATAAAGCATAAAGGCTACGAGAAAAGCAATCAACTTAAAATTATCGAAAAAGTTTGTACACAATCTTTTATATTCTGAAGGCAGGTTGCCACACGACATTTTTCCTATTTGAGCATAAAAGCAGTAAGTTAAAAGTGAAATACTATTATAGGCAATGGTTCGTAAGCTTCATTTGGATTTGATTTTGATGTTAGATAAAAATTCAGTCATTTTTATAGAAACTGCATTAGTTTCACGGAAAACATCTTTCAGCGTATTTTAACTTTAAATGAAATGTGTTAAATGCAAATTCATTTTGTTTTTATGTTGGATAAAAATTCGTTCATTTTTATAGAAACTGCAATAGTTTCGCGGGAATCATCTTTTAGGGTGTATTGAGGTTAAATGAAAATTATTAAGTTCAAATTCGTTTTGATTTTGATGTTGGATAAAAATTCGTTCATTTTTATAGAAACTGCAATAGTTTCGCGGGAATCATCTTTTAGAGTGTATTGAGTTTAAATGAAAATTATTAAATTCAAATTCGTTTTGATTTTGATGTTGAATAAAAAAATTCCCTTATTCTTATAGAATTCACAATAGTTTCATGGTAGGCATCTTTCAGGTTTTTTTTAAGTTTAAACAAAAAGTAGTAAATGCAATTTCATTTTGATTTTGATGCTGGATAAAAATTCATTCATTTTTATAGAAACTGCAATATTTTCAAGACAACCATATTTTAGCGTATTTTAAGTTTTTATGCAAAATATTAAATACAAATTCATTTTGATTTTTAAATTCGTTCATTTCTATAGAAACTGCAATAGTTTCACCTGAAGCATCTTTCAGCATGTTTTAAGTTTAAAAGAAAAACATTAAATGGAAACTCATTTTGATTTTGATGTTCGGTAAAAATTTAGTCATTCTTATAGAAACTGCAATAGTTTTGCGGGAACTATCTTTCAGCATGTTTAAAGTATAAATGAAAAGTATTCAATGAAAATTAAATTTGATTTTGATGTTGGATAAAAATCCATCCATTCTTATAGAAACTACAATAGTTTCACGGAAAACATCTTCTGATTTAATACAACCAATAAACTAGCAAGTGTCGATAACCAGACATAGAATAACAGTGGGAAAGCCGCATCGTCTCTCTGAACAAGCATAGAGTACGATTGCTAGAGCCTGATTATAGATCGCAGCAAACCCGCTCAGACACACAGTAGTGAGAGAGACATGCAAAAAGTTGGGTTAATGTAGGTTCACTTAGATTGGCGCCCGACTCTATGTGAACCTAGATTAACCCAACTTTTTGCATATCTCTCTCACTATGACTGTGTGTCTGAGCGGGTGTGCTGCCATCTATAATCTATCTAACCTAAATTCAATTCACGAACCTAGATTAACCCAACTTTTTGCATATCTCTCACTATGACCGTGTGTCTGAGCGGGTGTGCTGCCATCTATAATCAGGCTCTAACAATCGTACTCTATGCTTGTTCAGAGAGACGATGCGGCTTTCCCACTGGTACTCTATGTCCGGTTATCGACACTAGCTAGTTTATTGGTTGTATTAAATCAGAAGATGTTTTCAGTGAAACTATTGCAGTTTCTATAAGAATGGATGGATTTTTATCCAACATCAAAATCAAATTTAATTTTCATTGAATACTTTTCATTTATACTTAAAACATGCTGAAAGATAGTTCCCACGAAACTATTGCAGTTTCTATAAAGATGACTAAATTTTTACCCATCATCAAAATCAAAATGAGTTTCCATTTAATGCTTTTCTTTTAAACCTAAAACACGCTGAAAGATGCTTCCGGTGAAACTATTGCAGTTTCTATAGAAATGAACAAATTTCAAAATCAAAATGAATTTGCATTTAATACTTTGCATATAAACTTAAAATACGCTAAAAGATGGTTCTCGGGAAAATGCTGCAGTTTCTATAAAAATGAATGAGTTTTTATCCAGCATCCAAATCAAAATGAAATTGCATTTACTACTTTTCGTTCAAACTTAAAAAAAACCCTGAAAGATGCGTCCCATGAAACTATTGCAAATTCTATAGGAATAAAGGAATTTTTATTCAACATCAAAATCAAAACGAATTTGAATTTAATAATTTTCATTTAAACTCAATACACTCTAAAAGATGATTTCCGCGAAACTATTGCAGTTTCTATAAAAATGAACGAATTTTTATCCAACATCAAAATCAAAACGAATTTGAACTTAATAATATTCATTTAGACTCAATACACCCTAAAAGATGATTCTTGCGAAACTATTGCAGTTTCTATAAAAAATGAACGAATTTTTATCCAACAGCGAAATCAAAATGAATTACCATTTGATGCTCTTCATTTAAACTTAAAATACACTGAAAGACGTTTTCCGTGAAACTATTGCAGTTTCTATAAGAATGGATGGATTTTTATCCAACATCAAAATCAAATTTAATTTTCAATGAATGTTTTTTTTTAACTTAAAACACACTGAAAGATGCTCCCCGTGAAACTATTACAGTTTCTATAAAAATGAACGAGTTTTTATCCAACATAAAAACAAAATGAATTTGCATTTAACACACTTCATTAAAAGTTAAAATACGCTGAAAGATGTTTTCCGTGAAACTTATGCAGTTTCTATAAAAATGACTGAATTTTTATCCAACATCAAAATCAAATCCAAATGAAGCTTACGAACCATTGCCTATAATATTATTTCACTTTTACCTTACTGCTTTTATGCTCAAATAGGAAAAATGTCGTGTGGCAACCTGCCTTCAGAATATAAAAGATTGTGTAAAAACTTTTTCGATAATTTTAAGTTGATTGCCTTTCTCGTAGCCTTTACGCTTGATAGCTTTTTTGTTGTATTTAGGCCAAAATATTTGTTTTGCTGTACAAACCAGTTGTAAACGACACTTTGCCACTGCATGATATCTTCTAATGCTTAAAAAGGGTACTTCAATTTGAGATATGAAAGTCAGTCCCTACTGGGGTGTTCTTCCTTTTTCTTTAATTTATGAGGATTGGCTTTTGTTTTTTAACTTTAACAAATAGTCTAAGACCTACTAAACTATACATATTTGGATACAGAATTAAAACTAAACTACCTTTCGTGCCTAATTAGTTTTCAGCATTCAGTTTTTGGAGGTTTGGTAAGTAATAGCGAGGGTTGATCTGATTAGCCACTCATTGCATCAAACCCTTTGAGAATTTTTTCACATGGTACAAAAAAAACTATTTCAGACTAGTACGATGCGATGTTTTGCTTTCTGTCAAGGCACAGAAAAGATTCATATGAGCATGGTTACGAACTGTTTATAAATTTGTTGGTCTTTAAAAAGACCATTGGATAGTCATGGGGGTGATCGGTGTTATAAAAATTCTTCATTCTTCATCATCCACTTGATGTGATCCTAATCAATATCACGGATTTCTTTGTTCTTCTTCTTCCTGGGATATCTTATACACATATTCCAAGCAGTAATATTTATCGACACCCATCTGCTAAAAAAATCGAACCTCATCCTCTGGGTTGTGTATTTTACTCGGAAATTTCTCACAATTAAAATCTTCCAAGTTGAATATTGGTATGATAGATTTGCATTTGTCGATTAAAAGTTTGTCAGTGGGTACATTCCCTTTCGCGTATAGTGCTGTTACACCAAAAAAACTACATATTTCACTAACTTCCTCTTGTACAATGAATAGATCCTTCCCTTCATCATAGAATGGGGGTATCACTCAATCATATAAACCTAGTTTTTGTTTATAACGCATAAAGTATTGCGCCACATGTCTCTATTGTACACTTACATATAGTAGTTGATATGCCAGTGATAACAAGAGACTTCTCTACGATCTGTAGTCAGCAATAAAAATGCACATTCAAAAATCACCCCACATGATGACTTCTTCAAGCCAATGAATTTGCAATCGAAAACACCATACATCCTTGAAGCTATACAAAATTATAATTTGGACCTGTATTTTATGCTCAAAGACTGAATATATTAAGCTCTAACCCGGAGATCTCAATCTCACATATCCATATCGAGTACGATTGCTAGAGCCGTAAGCATATTTCCTGTCATTTTAAGATACGTAAAAAAAGTTGAATAATTTCTAAGTCCCCCCCCCCTAAAAAAAATGGGGGAGGGCCCAAAAAGTAGGGAGAGGGGCCCCTTGGAGGTTGGGGGTATTGGGATCTTTGGATTTTGAGGTCCTTGGTGGTTAGGGTCATTGGTGCTAACGATCCTTGACGATTCATACTCATAATCGTCTCACTACTTGATTTCCAAGGATTTCTAATTTCTGTTTGTTTTAGGCTTCACCCATTCATCCATAGAAATAAAGGTTATTTCAAAGCCTAAGATAAAATTTTTTCATAGTGTTTTCTCATGATATTATACTTATTCCATTTTGATGTCTTAGTTTATTTTTAGGATGATATTTATCATGTAATTATAACAATAAAGTTATTTTAATGCATTACTTCGTCCTTGTTTCCATAATTTTTTTAGGGTACGATGTCAACTCAAGAAGAAACTTAAAACTTGTTTCCTGTCTTTGCAAAAATTCAGAACTGAAGTGGAAACTTTTTATTTTCTTTTGAAAAAAAAATTAGAATTGATCTGTAACTTTTTTTTCTTTGAGAAACAAAGTAGGATGTCCATATTTCTGAAAACTAAACCCCAACTTTATTAAAAAAATCTGCAAAAATGTACCCAATTATTAATATCAGATGTATTTTAAACATGTATGTTCCTGTTACTGAAAATTAAAACCCAACTTTATTAGACAATCAAATATTATTAATAAAACCAGACATACACCTACGAAAGGTTAGGAAATCTAGCTCAAAAAAGTTCCGATTTTTCAATTTTTTAATATTTTTCCTTTAGGAATATGAAATTCTAGAAAGTGTAAAGATAATATTTAGAAGGATATTCATTTTTCAACAAAAGCAAAATAAATCATTCTAATACCCTATTTGTTGCCAAAAGGAAGGCTCTAATCCAAAGTAAAATTTCCTCTAAGTTGCATAGCAAGCAGACACTCAACTAGAAAACATTTAAAAAAAAAGAAAACACGAAGCAATATAAAAAGGAGGGAAGAAGAAAGGCTGATAACTTCCATAGCAAAACTGGTTATAGACAAAGTAGACAAAGCACAAAATTTAACACACTACTTGACTGCATGGGCCCTACAGGTAACTCCATAAAAACGAATAATGATCAACAAATATAGTTTTCTTCACTATGAATTAAGTATTTTATTTATTAGAACTGTTTTGAAAGTTAATCAAAATAGGTAAATAAACCGAGGCCTAAAAAAGTAATTGCAATATATACAAGAGAATAAAGTAAGTCTCAGTTTATTAACCATTTCAGCTAATTCTTAAACCAGGTTCTGCTCTTGTAAAGACAAATTCTCAATTATCTCTAAATGTTTGAGAAAAATATTCCCCTATAGTAGTAATGGTAGTTTATTTGTAACCAAAATCTTGTTGGATTTAATGCATTTTAGGAATTTAGCCACGTTGTACAGGTCCTTGACCGCCTTAAGTTCTGTAAAATTTTGTCGCCTAGCTTACACATTAACTTCTTCCTCGGGTTAATCATCAATTAGTATAGACAATTAATTGAAAACAGAAATTATCCCTTCCCATGGGCATACGGAAGGAGGGCAGAGGGGGCATCTCCCCCACCCCCCTCCTCCCTAGAAATTCAAATTTACACCGGACATTGCTGAAAATCAGATGGTTGAAAAAGCAGCTAAAAAAAAGGTAGATGGCTAAAAAAGCAGTTGATAAAAGGTAGATGGTTGAAAAAGTTGGAAATAAATAGCTGGGCTGACAGAATAAAAGTCAAACAAGAAGCAATTATCCATAATGCCTTGGAAAGATTTAGCTCTAATCCAAGAAGATTGATTAATGCTGAAGCTTATTGATGATTTTGATTTGTGGTGAATACTTACTAATAAAGATTTCATAGGTATGATAGAACTTGCTGGCAATGTAACGTTTTGTGAACTGCCAATGTAACTTCAGCCCCCCCGCCCTTCATCACAGAATCGGCTGCCCCCCCCCTAGAGGAGAGGTTGAGTATGCCCATGTCCCTCCCCCCTTCATATATTGATTTTGAAGCTGCAGAAAACATGAGAATTACTAGGAGCGATATTGGGGGAGGAATCGGGGTAAACAAAATTCTCTCATTTCATAGGAATCCAAAAATAATTTAGTTAGTCCGGTAGAATGAGGCCTTGCATTGTCGTACAATAGCAGAACTTTTCTTTTGTCCCCTTCTTTTAGTGTTCATTTGAAATGTTTCGAAACCACAACCATTTTGCGATGCGATAGTGTCTCAACCATCAAGGTACTCGGTCAATATTTGGCGCTTAATATACTAATAACACTTTCCCTCATTCCTCGTCCTGCCACTGTTAATTTTTCTGATTTAGCACAGGGTCTCCTTTTTTCTTATGAGTACTGTGTCTCCTTTATCTCATGTTTGATTTATCTGCCTCTTTTTCTTCATTAATTAAAAAAACTTTTTCCACAAAATAAGTTTTTCAAAGAAAAGCAAAGAACTCCATTATTCAAAAATGAGCAAAAATAAAATTAAATAATCTACCAAGCGTGAAACTACCACAAATCAGCATCGATAAACAAATGAAAACCAAAACGAACAGAAATTACAATAAATAACCAGGAAAAACTCAAAACGAGCAGAATTAACATAAGTTGGACGCAAAAGCCCTATGCATTCCCAAGGCCAGAACAAAATTTGCACTTTACACTGAAAAAAATTTTGCACTGAAAAAATATGTACGTTTTTACTTTTATAACTTTAATAATTCAAATAATATTATCATTTGGATTACCAAAAGTCAGTATATGTATATTAAACTGTCAATACATATTAATTTGTATTTTTTCAGTAAATTGCAAATTTATTTGCACTTTACACTTTACCCAAATCGTTCTTTACTTAGGCAGCGTTATTGCGCTGCCTATGATACATTGTCTAATTTCTTTTTCTCCATACTATGTCTGATTCTTTTTCTTTTTGCTTTATCACATTTGTTTCTAAGATTAAACAGTTGCCTACACAGGGGTGACAATTCGAGGGGGCGATCAAATGAATGTAATTGCCCCTCTTGAATCTGTAAAATACTTGTTTTTGATATTTCTTTGAGAAACAAAATACAAAAGTCCCCTCCCCCTCTATAGGTTTTGAAAAAAAACCTTTTACGTATCTTCTTACAAAAGAATGAAATACTCCTCCTACATTTTCGAGAACTAGAACCTTTCTGCCAAGGTCTCATCACATATGACAGTTCGTTGAATTAATGCCTGGAACTCATTTTGAAGAAGGTCAAAATTTCGCAAGGACCTTTTTAAGAGAAGACAAGCCAGCTTTAAGGCCTGGTTGAAATTGATAGAAGGTGAGAAGCTTCGGGAAAGTTCATTGCGCTACCATTCCTTATTGCATTCAATTCAATTTAATTCAATTTATTCAACTGCAGATTTGGATCAGGAGCAGGTTTCAGCCTTTCACAAACATGTGTCTCGAATGCCAAACCATTTGTGGTTTATTTTACATATTTTTTCGGATTGAGATGATGGGTCTTCCTTAAAGAGATTCATCCTATTAAAAATCCATTACCAGGTTCCTTTTTACAACTAGAGGAAATTTTAAAGAAGGATCTGTAATTGCGCTTCATACGTCATTTGTCAATACCTGCTAAGGCATATACCGGTCGTGATAATAGTTTAATTATGACTGAAATCTGAGCGGCTTGACTGTCGAGTCAGAAGCCTGTCTGCTAAGGCATATACCAGTCATGATAATAGTTGAATGACCGTGGTAACTCAATGTACCGGTTAAACTGCACTATATATTCATGCCTCTAATCAAGTTACCATATATGGAGTACCCTCTGTATCCGCTCTCTCTGATTGGCCCCAAAAATGGGTGTTGCCTCAGATACCCGTCTGGTAAGAAATATACCGTCTGTAGCAATAGGTGACTGACCCCTGGTAATATGTCACTGTCCTTTGTAAGTCAATGTACCGGTTAGACTGCAATGTATATTCATGCCTCAGGCAAGAGGTAAGACATGTTACGCAATCACTGGTGAAACCTTTATATCACTGTCCTTGGTAAGTCAATTTACCTGTTAGACTACACTGTATATTCATACCCCAGGCATAGGGTTCGGATCAATAGGTGCATGGTAGAGGTAAGACATATTATGCAAGCACTGCTCGGACTGTGTATTAACATACTACAGGTGTCATCATCAAAGACCTAATTTCTAGAACACTCAACTACGTTGAAAGAAATGTCTGTCCAAAAATTTTGATTGGATGTGTTTGGAGAAACGGTGGCCGTGAGAGGGTTTGGGGATTAGTTACCCTCCAATCACTTTAGACTATTAAAAAGCGCAATAGCCCTTTGTATTTTTAACCGAAGACTATTAAACTTTAGACTATTAAAAAGGGAACTAGCCCTTTGAATTTCTATTCGAGGATTAGTTTGCTGCTGGTTTATCAAGAAAGGGAGGAAAAAATGTCGTAAAAAATGGCCAGATTATGATCGAAAAGCCCATTTATCTTGTTTAGTGTCTAGTGCGAATATAACCAACCTTAATCAAAGGCTAAAGAATACATTTTCTGCCGGTGCTAACCAAATCTGCGATCTATACCTATTGAATGGTAGTCCCATGCTAGCAGAGCACTTAGGCTACCAAGTTTTTCTAACACCTGATTTTGTACCTGATATTTTCTGCTTAGTTAGGATAACTCCAGCATTAAAAGGGCAAACCCACCATTTAACCATCGTCATTTAGACTGGTTGCTGATCATTAGCGTTTTCCAGGATTTTTGCCACCCTTTTAATTTCGGGTTCAACCCGGCTTGGGATGTACTAATGCTTTACATGTAACTGCAAAAGACGTGTTGCATGCGGTCATTTCAAAGGGAAGTTTAGTTATATTTGAATCTGATGTTTGGTGAGCTTTTTATTCGGCTATCCATTTCCAAAATACGGTTAGTTGAGAAAGTTGTGTGTAACCTGTGCCGTTGTTAGATCCTTAAGTGACATTTACATTATGCTAGAGGTTTGCTTTAAACTGTTCAATAAAATTAGCCGTAGTGTATAATGGTGAAGAAAGATATTAAACAGGAATTCGAATCATCACCAGATCTATTCAACAACAGCGTATTGACTGTCCAGTCAGAAGTTGCTCCTAACTGTATCCTTAAGGGTATGGGCATATCTCTTGTGGTGTTTGCAGGCCACCTTCATAATTTTTCAAGGATTTTGACTTCTTTGGAACCTAGCTAAAAATTTTGGAATCAGAGTATGATGAAATTATGCTGAGTTTTAATTTGACAGAATGTGAATTGCCACTTTTAATCCTTTTATGACCGACGGGACCTCACAGTCTCATTGCGTAAAAACGCTTCTGACGCTTCTATATCGAACGCTACAGCAATAAAACCTGTTCCATCGTGTTTCACCGTGTTCTGCAATTTGAAGGGTAACGAGTCAAAGTAGTGTCCAGTTAGAGTTACTTAGCTGACGGTGAATCTAGGTTGTTTATTTTTTTCCAAAAAGGCAAGAAGTCTATTTTTCATTTGTGATAGAAAGTTACAGCGTCATAAGATCAGAGCAACAACTGCAAAAGTTATTCCTGATGTGTCATGAAACATTCTGGTATACAAAATCTGATAAAGTCATTTAGACGCTCCCAGTAATGGCTTCTAGTCTTGGGACCCTGCAGTCCCAGTGGTCAAGGCCTTTACGTGTCGGTGACCGTAAAGTCCCGCTGGTCGAAGTTAATAAAATGACAATTTTGAAAGTGTTCGACAATACGGAATTTCTAAAGCAGCAGTAATCTTGGAATTGTTTTCTTTTGGTTTATTTTAATTGCCTATGGCCTATGGCTTTTTGGTTTAACTGACCTTGCTCATCAAACACGTTAACACTCTCTCTCTCTCTCTCTCTCTCTCTCTCTCTCTCTCTCTCTCTCTCTCTCTCTTTCTCTCTTCCTCTCTTATTTCCTTTTCGCCTGTTAATAAGGCCTTTCTCTCTCTTTTTTGGTGTAACGTCGTGCATCAATGAACGGAAGAATTGTTTTGCTGAGCATCATGAGCATCATTAATGACAAAGCTGTAATTGACATTTTTGATCAAAGTATTCCATTCGAAATTAATTTTCGTCATTTTCATCGAAAAACGCGGGCTTGGTCGTGAAAGGCTTAAATTGAAATACTTCTTCTCGACCTGAAATTTGACTAGAATCACTAATAGCCATGCCCTTTAATACGATTGTATACCGGGGTTTCCTGATCAGTGAAAGTTTACAACTTGCACCAGCACTGATTGTGAAGCATATTGCTAAGGAAAGTAGTGTACTTACGCCACTTCAGTTTCTTCTATCTGAAATTTCAATAAATCACTGTTTGTTAAAATTATTGTTTCTTTAGTATGGCACCATATCTTTTACGTTTTACCGTCCTGGAACCAACTCAGTGATCAGAATTAAATAGCAACAAGAACAACTCTTCAGGTACTTTAATATTATTAAAAATAATATTCTTTAGGTACAGGGTTGCCACCGAGGTTACGTTCGTACCCTTTTTGGTACGTTTTAAATAAAACGGTACGTTTTACATTACGGGCCTAAAAACGTTATATTTTTGAATTTATGTTACAATTATGTTACGCTTTTGAATAATGAGGAAGTTTCACATTTTCTGAGTAATCTATTTTTCCTCCCGTGAAAAAAACTGCTGTTCCCATTTTAATTACACTGACATTAGTATCGACATTTTTTTACATTCCGGTCATTTAATCTTATCAAGCAATCACACAGTTATTAGGATGAAAAAATACCCATTTCGCTTCCTCACATTGTAAGTTAAGATAACATTCTCTCTCATGAGCATACGATTATCATTCGGTTAGTGACAAGTGACAATAGTCAGTTAGTCACCTCACCAACTTTCAATTTCATCGTTTGACTTTGAATCTTGTTCTGTTAACAGTCATACTAAAATTATATGGAGAAGGAGCTATTTTTATTATTTAATGATAATTAAATAAAACAAAATATGATGAAAATATAAAAATTTAGAACCAAATTTGGGCTATATATTTGCACATTGGAGGGGGGGGGGTAAAGCATAGTATATATTAAAAACGTAACCTAATTTAGGTACTTTTCCCCCCTAAACCCCAGTAGTGATAGTGTATACAGTTTCACGATTACAAGAATATACAGTGCAGTTTCACGATTACAAGAATATACAGTGCAGTTTGACGAGCACATTGCAAAAAGCAACCAATCCTTTTATATTATATACCTATAAAGCGATCAAAAATGTTTTGAAACTATAGTTGAGGTTGTATAATGCAAGCACACGGGTTTTCGAGACACTTTCATCATAACATGTTTTTTTTAACCAAAAACTAGAAATTGTCAAATACGATATGCCTTTACAGACTGGTTTAGACACAGTTTTCTAAGCCAAAACTTTTGAATGTCATATTACGTATTCAAAAGGGGTTTCTAAGGCAACACCTATTTTTTGGACAATTCCCTTAACTTGAGACTAGTTTCTTAGGAATGTCTCGTTGCTAATAACAAAATCGGATACTACACTCAGAATTGTTTGATTGAAATATTCTGTTAAAAGCTAACTCTATTTGCAAATAGGGATAAGGGATTCGCGAATTGGACTGTGCGAACGATCTTATTTGAATAATAGGGAAGTAACAGAGCTAGATAACATTTGCGAATTGGATCATATGAAGGTGGAGAAAAATTGTTAAACTGATTAGCTGTTAATGTAACCCCGAAGGGCTTGTTAACTCAGACAATTTGCTATAAATTTGGGACAACATAAATTTATGAAAATGGCTAATGATGGTAGAATGATATTGTGAGTTGACCTAGCTTTATCTCTCAGATTTATTCTGTATAAAACACAAGTTGTGTTTGAACAGTGTTGTTAATTTAAAATAGGGTCTAATGTTATAGTATAATAAAAGGTTGATACTAAGAGAGATGTAGATGGGGAGAAAAGAATTTTAATAATGATATTCAGAACAATCCATAGAAATCCTTGCAAACCAAGTAGTAAGGTGTATGTGAGTACGAACCGTCAAGGATCATAATAACCAATAACCCTAACCACCAGACCCCTCAACCCCCAAAGGTCCCCTATCCCCAAACTCCAAGGGGGCCACCTCCCCTCCGACTTTTACCCCCCCCCCCCCCATTTTTTATACTTTTTTTTAAGTTTTTTTTAAACTTTTTTAATTATTTTTTTAACATGATACATTTTTTCAACTTTTTTTACATCTCTTAGAATGACATGTAACAAATGTAATGACATTTACACAGTGGAACAATAAACACAACTCATATCTCTAAGAAGTGAAGATGAAGCATTTTAAGAAAGTATGTTCACATGATAGTGTTATTGTAGCATTGAATGCTGACAAGGAGAAGTATTTAAACTATGAAATAAGTACAAGTGGTAGCACCATCGGAAATGTAAGCGTGCAATGTCATGACAGTAAGGAATTAAATTTCTTTTGAGTGCCAAATAAATTCAACTCTTATGATGGTGGATATGCGAGATTGAGATCTCCAGAAATAATTGCACTCAAAAAGAATGCCAACATAAAAAAAATAGTTGATGAAGAAGGGCATCTTCTTGGTAGTGCTTGTGGTAACATGTTACCCAGTGTTAAACCATATCGTCAGCTTTCGGGTATTAGCATTCAAATGAAAGCAAAGACGAAAAGAACCTACTCTTCTACTAATATCATAAACCATATCTTGTCTACGTGCTGGAACTGTTACCTGTGTAAAAATAGTGTGATAATAGACAGTGAAGTTGCCAGAAAAATAAAAAGGGTATTGGCAGAAAATATCACTAAGGAATATAAAGACGAATCGTTGAAAAACAAAGTACCAGCAAACGTTACTGCCATTGATCAAACAGTCAATGAACCAAATAATATCAATGACGAAAAGTATATTGAGCCTGTCGATGACACACCTGTAAAAATTGTGTATGACTCAAAATGGAATAAACATTATTCTACTGATTACGAACTAAGAGAAGACAACAGCTATAGTATCAAGAGAGAACATGGTGAACCATTTTATGGAACAGATTCAAAATGTCCAAAGTTGTTCAATGATATTAATAATGTATAATAATAACATATTTTTTGTATTAATATTTTACATGACATTATTTCATTAAAAATATGCTATGCATCATTGTTATGTGTTCATTATTTTTAGAGTAAGCCAGCATATCAAACGTTTAGAATGTCTATTAAAACATCGGATATGTAAGAAAATGAATTTGCATACATCATATGTCAGATAGATAGATTAACATAGAGAAAATCTAAGTATAAGAATGAATATATTCTCTATCAACATCTATTGACAGATACTTGGGATAGCTTTAACGGAATCTAAGTATTAGAGTGAGTAAATTCTTTATCAATGTCTTTTGACAGATAAGTTTGATAACACTGACATAATTTAAGTATCAAATTGAACAAATTCTTTATTAAAATTCTTTATTGATATCATTTGTCGGGTATGTCAGATAACATTGACAAAATCTATCTATTAGAATGAATAAATTATTTATAATCATCCGTTTTTGGATTTGTCATTATGAAAAAATTGTGAGTAAGTAATAAACTCTTTCTTGAATTCACCTCTTACATACACAATATAGAAATTATAAAAAAAAATTATAATTTCCAGACCTCATTTGCATGCAGTAGATACCGAGAGTTCTATGACCCCTCCTCACAATGAATTCTAAGGGACTTATGGCTCCTCTCCACAATGAATACATATGGTTTTAGAACTCATCCCCATAGCCATAACTCCATTCAGCTTTGAGCGAAGGTATAAAAGCTTGATGAAGTACTTCTCTACGTAACACCTACATTATTAGCTTCCAAGATGATAGGACTGTATGACACAGTATTTATCGGTTTAAAAAAATTATCTTGTGGTATTATATTTGAATGTGCATTTTTATTATTGTCTATGGAACTCGAAAAAATTGACTGTTATCATTGGATAGTGAACTATAATATGTTTGAGTATGATAATAGCATGTGGAATACTACATTACATTATATAAACAGACTGGGATTTTACGATAGAGAGATAACGCCACTTAATTATAGTGGTCAGGAACTGAGAAATGTTCAGGAGGAAGTCAATGAAATTTGCACCTTTTTCGGGGTTGAAGCACTCTACGTAAAGGGTAATGTACCTACAGATAAAGTTTTAATTCAAGAGTGTGACCCTAGGATTCCACTTTTTAATCTAGAGAATTTAAGTGTCCTAAATTTGAAGGGGCTTATCACCGCCCTGAAGACGAGGTTAGGTTCTTCGCGCAGTGGATACCTAAGGACATACCTGATCGCGTTAAAAGCATGAGACACGGTGAACTTTAAGTACTATTTTTATGTAAATATGTGTTGTTTTTTTTAATTTCTATTAAGGTATTTAAGCAATAAATATCTTTAAGCTATACCCGTCTTTATTCTTTAGAATATTTCTATTTATTTCATTAAATTATGAAGAAATTGTAAGTAACAATTTCTTCCTTGAACTCACCACTTGGATACACAATGCAGAAATTCTATTCAATAAATTACGAAAAAATTGTAAGTAAGTTGCAAATTCTTTTTTGAATCCCACAGGCATACAAAAACACATTTAAATATATGGATTCAGGCATACAAACCGACAGAGACAGGCATTGCGATAGGTAAACACCCACGCAGACACACAAGCAGAGGAAGTGAAAGAGACAAAAACACATATAATTATATAGATTTTGACATACAAATCGACAAAGACAGTCACTGAGATAAGCAAACATCCGCCCAAACACATAGGCAAGGAGAGTGAGAGAGACAAAAACACATGCAAATATAATGATTCAGACATACAAACCGACAGAGACAGGCATTGAGATAGGCAAACACCCACCCAGACTTACAAGCAGAGGAAATGAGGGAGACAAAATACACATAAATATATGGATTCTGACATACAAGCCGATAAGAAAAGGCAATAAGATAGGCAAACATCAGTCCAGGTACTTAGGCAGTGTAAGTGGAGGAAATAAAAACACTTATAAATGTAAGGATTCTGACACACGAACCAACAAAGACAGGCATTGAGATAGGCAAACACCTGCCCATATATATAAGCAGAGGAAGTGAGGGAGACAAAAACACATATAAATATATGGATTCAGGCATACAAACCGACAGAGACAGGTACTGAGATAAGCAAACACCCGCCCAGACACATAAGCAGAGGAAGTGAAAGAGACAAAAACACATATAAATGTATGGATTCTGACATACAAAGCAACAATCACAGGCATTGAGATAGGCAAATATCCGCCCAGACACATAGGCAAGAAGAGTGAGAGAGACAAAAACACATATAAATATATGGATTCAGGCATACAAATTGACAGAGACAGGCACTGAGATAAGCCAACACCCGCCCAGACACATAAGCAGAGGAAGTGAGAGAGACAAAAACACATATAAATGTAAGGATTCTGACATACAAAGCAACAATCATGGGCATTGAGATATACAAACAACCGCCCACACACATAGGCAAGGAGAGCGAGAGTGACAAAAAAAACACATATAAATATGTAGATTCAGACATACAAAGAAACAATCACAGGCATTGAGATAGGCAAACACCCGCCCAGACACATAAGTAGAGGAAGTGAGAGAGATAAAAACGCATATAAATAAATTGATTCTGACCTACAAACCAACAATGACAGGCATTGAGATAGACAAATTCTCGCTCAGACGCACAGTCACAGTGAGAGAGATATCCAAAAAGTTGGGTTGATCTAGGTTCATTTAGAGTGCCGCGCCACTCTAATTGAACCTAGATCAACCCAACTTTTTGGATATCTCTCTCACTAGGAGCCTATCTCAATGCCTGTCAATGTTGCTTTGTATGTCTGAGTCTATATATTTGCATTTGTTTTTGTCGCTTTCGCTCTCTGGACCTATTTGCCTCGTTGGGGGTTTTCTTATCCCAGTGTATGTCTTTGTCGGTCTGTAAGTCGAAATCTATATATTTATTAGTGTTTTTGTCTCCCTCACTTTCTCTACTCATGGGTCTGGGTGGATGTTTGCCTATCTCATTGCCTGTGTATGTTGCTTTGTATGTCAGAATGCTTAAATTTATATGTGTTTTTGTCTCTCTCACTTCCTCTGCTTAGTGTCTGGGTGGGTGTTTGCTTATCTCAGTGCCTGTCTCTGTCGGTTTGTATGCCTGAATCCATATATTTATATGTGTTTTTTGTCTTCCTCACTTCCTCTGCTTATGTGTCTGGGCAGGGGTTTGCCTATCTCATTGCCTGTCATTGTTGGTTTTTGTGTCAGAATCCTTACATTTATGTGTGTTTTTATCCCTCCCACTTCTTCTGCTTATGTGATTGGGTGGATGTTTGCCTATCTCAATGCTGGTTTGTATGTCAGAATCCATATATTTATATATGTTTTTGTCTCCCTCACTTCCTCTGCTTATGTGTCTGGGTGGGTGTTTGCCTATCTCAATGCCTGTCTCTTTCGGTTTGTATGCCTGAATCAATATATTTGCATGTGTTTTTGCATTTTTTTTATTAGTGTTTTTGTCTCTCTCACTCTCCTTGCCTATTTGTCTGGGCGGATGCTTGCTTATCTCAGTGACTGTCTTTGTCGATTTGTATGTCAGACTCTATTTATTTATATGTGTTTTTGTCTCTTTCACTTCCTCTGCTTGTGTGTCTGTGCGGGTGTTTGCCTATCTCAATGCCTGTCTCTGTCGGTTTGTATGCCTGAATACATATATTTATATGTGTTTTTTGTCTTCCTCACTTCCTCTGCTTATGTGTCTGGGCGGGGGTTTGCCTATCTTATTGCCTATCTTTGTTGGTTTGTGTGTCAGAATCCTTACATTTATGTGTGTTTATATCCCTCCCACTTTCTCTGCTTATGTGATTGGGTGGATGTTTGCCTATCTCAATGTCGGTTTGTATGTCAGAGTCCATATATTTATACATGTTTTTGTCTCCCTCACTTCCTCTGCTTATGTGTCTGGGTGGGTGTTTGCCTATCTCAATGCCTGTCTCTGTCCGTTTGTATGCCTGAATCAATATATTTCCATGTGTTTTTGTCTCTCTCACTCTCCTTGCCTATGTGTACTGGCGGATGTTTGCTTATCTCAATGCCTGTCTTTGTCGATTTGTATGTCAGAATCTATATATTTATAGGTGTTTTTGTCTCTTTCTCACTTCCTCTGCTTATGTCTCTGGGCGGTTGTTTGCCTATCTCAATGCCTGTCTTTTTCAGTTTATATTTCAGAATCCATCTATTTATATGTGTTTTTTTTGTCTCCCTCACTTCCTCTGCTTATGTGTCTGTGCGGGTGTTTGCATATCTCAATGCCGGTCTGTGTAGATTTGTATGACTGAATCAATATATTTGAAAGTGTTTTTGTATATCTCACTCTCATTGCATATGTGTCTCGGCGGATGTTTGCTTATCTCAGTGACTGTCTTTGTTAGTTTGTATGTCAGAGTCCATATATTTATACATGTTTTTGTCTCCCTCACATCCTCTGCTTATGTGTCTGGGTGGGTGTTTGCCTATCTCAATGCCTGTCTCTGTCGGTTTGTATGCCTGAATCAATATATTTGCATGTGTTTTTGCATTTTTTTATTAGTGTTTTTGTCTCTCTCACTCTCCTTGCCTATTTGTCTGGGCGGATGCTTGCTTATCTCAGTGACTGTCTTTGTCGATTTGTATGTCAGAATCTATTTATTTATATGTGTTTTTGTCTCTTTCACTTCCTCTGCTTGTGTGTCTGTGCGGGTGTTTGCCTATCTCAATGCCTGTCTCTGTCGGTTTGTATGCCTGAATCCATATATTTATATGTGTTTTTTGTCTTCCTCACTTCCTCTGCTTATATGTCTGGGCGGGGGTTTGCCTATCTTATTGCCTGTCTTTGTTGGTTTGTGTGTCAGAATTCTTACATTTATGTGTGTTTTTATCCCTCCCACTTTCTCTGCTTATGTGATTGGGTGGATGTTTGCCTATCTCAATGTCGGTTTGTATGTCAGAGTCCATATATTTATACATGTTTTTGTCTCCCTCACTTCCTCTGCTTATGTGTCTGGGTGGGTGTTTGCCTATCTCAATGCCTGTCTCTGTCCGTTTGTATGCCTGAATCAATATATTTGCATGTGTTTTTGTCTCTCTCACTCTCCTTGCCTATGTGTACTGGCGGATGTTTGCTTATCTCAATGCCTGTCTTTGTCGATTTGTATGTCAGAATCTATATATTTATAGGTGTTTTTGTCTCTCTCTCACTTCCTCTGCTTATGTCTCTGGGCGGTTGTTTGCCTATCTCAAAGCCTGTCTTTTTCAGTTTATATTTCAGAATCCATCTATTTATATGTGTTTTTTTTTGTCTCCCTCACTTCCTCTGCTTATGTGTCTGGGCGGGTGTTTGCCTATCTCAATGCCTGTCTGTGTAGATTTGTATGACTGAATCAATATATTTGAATGTGTTTTTGTCTCTCTCACTCTCCTTGCCTATGTGGCTGGGCGGATGTTTGCTTATCTCAGTGACTGTCTTTGTTATTTTGTATGTCAGAGTCCATATATTTATACATGTTTTTGTCTCCCTCACATCCTCTGCTTATGTGTCTGGGCGGGTGTTTGCCTATCTCAATGCCTATCTCTGTTGGTTTGTATGCCTGAATCAATATATTTGCATATGTTTTTGTCTCTCTCACTCTCCTTGCCTATGTGTCTGGGTGGATGTTTGCTTATCTCAGTGACTCTCATTGTTGATTTGTATGTCAAAATCTATATATTTATATGTGTTCTTGTCTCTTTCACTTCCTCTACTTATGTGACTGGGCGGGTGTTTGCCTATCTCAATGCCTGTGATTGTTCTTTTGTATGTCTGAATCTATATATTTGTATGTCTTTTTTTGTCACTCTCGCTCTCCTTGCCTATGTGTCTGGGCGGTTGTTCGTCTACCTCAATGCCTGTGATTGTTGCTTTGTATGCCATAATCCTTACATTTACATGTGTTTTTGTCTCTCTCACTTCCTGTGCTTATGTGTCTGGGCGGGCGTTTGCTTATCTCAGTGCCTGTCTCTGTCAATTTGTATGCCTGAATACTACTACTACTACTAACAACTCACCGCAGCACCAAGCCGCCTGAGGCCAACACAGCAACGCACGCTCCTCCACCACCCCAATCTATTCAAAGCCTCCCTTTTTACACCCATCCACGAAGTTCCCATTTCCTTTAAATGTTTCTTTATGACATCCTCCCCCCCCCCAGACGGGGACGACCAGCTTTTTGCTTAGCCCTAGATGGTTGGCCGAAAAGAACAATCTTCGGCAATCTGTCATCGTTCATCCGCACAACATGCCCTAGCCACCTCAACCTTTCTTTCATTATAGCCATAGAGAGCGGTATTGAACCACATTTTTCGTATAGCCTATTGTTTGAAACACGGTCAGTCAGCCGGGTACCCAGAACAATCCTTAAGCAATCTCTGGAAAACATCTAGCAAATCTTCATCCACTTTTTGGAGCGTCCATACTTCAGAGCCATATTTGACCACTGTCATCACTGTAGCTTCTAATATTCTAATCTTGGTTTGCAGACTTATCTTCCCAATCTTCCAGACTTTTTTTAACTGTAAAAAAACACCCTGAGCCTTGGCTATTCTATTTTTAACATCTTCACTGCTCCCACCATCTTTACTAATAATACTACCAAGGTATGTGGAGCTGTCCACCTGATCAATCTTTTTATTACTAAACATCACCTTTTCATCTTCACTTATTCCTAGCCTTTGTGACTTAGTATTCCTAACAGTAATTTTCAAACCAATTCTAGCACCCTGAACTCGCAAAACCTCTAAAACTTCATTCATTTTGCTCTAACTTTCATCTAGGATGCTTAAATCATCAGCATAATCCAAGTCCAGGCGACTTTTTCCTCCCCATTTGATTCCGTGGTCTCCCATTGCCTTTCCTGTGCTCCTTAAAACAGAGTCCATCAAAATAATCCATATAAAGAGGTATAGAACACAACCCTGCTTAACTCCTGATTTAATACAAAATCAGCTGCTAACCTAATTTCCTACCTTAACCGCAGCAGTGTTATTCTCGTACATAGAACTAATCACTTTAATATATTTGTCTGGTATACCATACAAGGATAAAACTTTTACGAAAGCTCTTCTATCAACAGAATTGAACGCTTGCTCATAATCTATAAAACTGAGGACCAAAGGTGTTTGAAAGCTCAGGCACTTCTCAATTATTAGCCTAAGAGTGAAAATTTGGTCGAAACATCCTCTACCTTTTCTAAAACCGCACTGCTCTTCTCTTAAAACTTTGTCTACGGCATCTCTCAGTCTAAAAAGTATCATATTACTAAGTAATTTGCCACCTACAGAGACCAGACTAATGCCTCGATAATTACCACACTCACTTTTATCACCTTTCTTATAAAGTGGCTTAATTAAGGTTTTCCTACAATTTTTATGTACTTCTCCTTTTTCAAAAATCATATTCATAATCTTCAATAGCTTATTTCTAACCTCAGAGCCACCATATTTAAGAAACTCAGTTACCACCCTATCAGCACCTGGAGCCTTATTATTCTTTAATCCTTTTAGTACTGTTACTAATTCCTCCTCACAAAACAAATCTTCCTTCACATCCAAGATATGATAAACTTTTTCATTTTCCTCTATATTTTTTCCTGCAACTCTATCTCGGTTAAGCAAGTTCTCAAAATGTTTGGCCCATCTCTCTTTAGTTTTTTCCTTATCGCTAATTGCGGCCCCATTCCTATCTTTAACTGGGCCAAGTCCGGATTGACCACTCCCTCTCAATTTGTTAATGTTCCAGTACAATATTTTACTATTATGCCATCTAGCTGCATCTTTCAGATCCTCGGCAATTTTATCCATGGCCTCCACTTCACCCCTCCTTAGTTAATATTTTAAAGCTTTCTCCACTTTCTTTACATTTCTTTTGTTTTCATAAGATTTATCTCTCAGATAATTCTTGTACAAGTCCTTTCTCCTTTCTATTGAACATAAAGTTTTTCACTAATATTCTTAGCTGCAGTTCTAGCTTTCTTCCCTAATACACCTTCAGCAACTTCACAAATTATTTTTCTAAAATTATTCCAACCATATTCCACATTATCAAATTTTAAACTCTCAAGTTTAGTATTCAATTGTTTCTGGAAAGTTTCTCTCAAATTCTCATCCTGAAGTCTACCAACATCATAACTTCCCGGGAGGTAGTTACCCTTTCGATATATCTCTCTCACTTCCTCTACTTATGTGTCTGGGCGGGTGTTTGCCTATCTCAATGCCTGTCTCTGTCGGTTTGTATGCCTGAATCAATATATTTGAATGTGTTTTTGTCTCTCTCACTCTCCTTGCCTTTGTGTCTGGGCGGATGTTTGCTTATCTCAGTGTCTGTCTTTGTTAGTTTGTATGTCAGATTCAATATATTTATACATTTTTTTGTCTCCCTCACATCCTCTGCTTATGTGTCTGGGTGGGTGTTTGCCTATCTCAATGCCTGTCTCTGTCGGTTTGTATGCCTGAATAAATATATTTGAATGTGTTTTTGCATTTTTTTATTAGTGATGTTGTCTCTCTCACTCTCCTTGGCTATTTGTCTGGGCGGATGCTTGCTTATCTCAGTGACTGTCTTTGTCGATTTGTATGTCAGAATCTATTTATTTATATGTGTTTTTGTCTCTTTCACTTCCTCTGCTTTTGTGTCTGTACGGGTGTTTGCCTATCTCAATGCCTGTCTCTGTCGGTTTGTATGCCTGAATCCATATATTTATATGTGTTTTTTGTCTTCCTCACTTCCTCTGCTTATGTGTCTGGGCGGGGGTTTGCCTATCTTATTGCCTGTCTTTGTTGGTTTGTGTGTCAGAATCCTTACATTTATGTGTGTTTTTATCCCTCCCACTTTCTCTGCTTATGTGATTGGGTGGATGTTTGCCTATCTCAATGTCGGTTTGTATGTCAGAATCCATATATTTATACATGTTTTTGTCTCCCTCACTTCCTCTGCTTATGTGTCTGGGTGGGTGTTTGCCTATCTCAATGCCTGTCTCTGTCCGTTTGTATGCCTGAATCAATATATTTGCATGTGTTTTTGTCTCTCTCACTCTCCTTGCCTATGTGTACTGGCGGATGTTTGCTTATCTCAATGCCTGTCTTTGTCGATTTGTATGTCAGAATCTATATATTTATAGGTGTTTTTGTCTCTCTCTCACTTCCTCTGCTTATGTCTCTGGGCGGTTGTTTGCCTATCTCAAAGCCTGTCTTTTTCAGTTTATATTTCAGAATCCATCTATTTATATGTGTTTTTTTTGTCTCCCTCACTTCCTCTGCTTATGTGTCTGGGCGGGTGTTTGCCTATCTCAATGCCTGTCTCTGTCGATTTGTATGCCTGAATCAATATATTTGAATGTGTTTTTGTCTCTCTCACTCTCCTTGCCTATGTGTCTGGGCGGATGTTTGCTTATCTCAGTGACTGTCTTTGTTATTTTGTATGTCAGAGTCCATATATTTATACATGTTTTTGTCTCCCTCACATCCTCTGCTTATGTGTCTGGGCGGGTGTTTGCCTATCTCAATGCCTGTCTCTGTTGGTTTGTATGCCTGAATCAATATATTTGCATATGTTTTTGTCTCTCTCACTCTCCTTGCCTATGCGTCTGGGTGGATGTTTGCTTATCTCAGTGACTCTCATTGTTGATTTGTATGTCAGAATCTATATATTTATATGTGTTCTTGTCTCTTTCACTTCCTCTACTTATGTGACTGGGCGGCTGTTTGCCTATCTCAATGCCTGTGATTGTTCTTTTGTATGTCTGAATCTATATATTTGTATGTCTTTTTTTTGTCACTCTCGCTCTCCTTGCCTATGTGTCTGGGCGGTTGTTCGTCTACCTCAATGCCTGTGATTGTTGCTTTGTATGCCAGAATCCTTACATTTATATGTGTTTTTGTCTCTCTCACTTCCTGTGCTTATGTGTCTGGGCGGGCGTGTGCTTATCTCAGTGCCTGTCTCTGTCAATTTGTATGCCTGAATACTACTACTACTACTAACAACCCACCGCAGCACCAAGCCGCCTGAGGCCAACACAGCTACGCACGCTCCTCCTCCATCCCAATCTATTCAAAGCCTCGCTTTTTACACACATCCACGAAGTTCCCATTTCCTTTAAATGTTTCTTTATGACATCCTCCCCCCCCAGACGGGGACGACCAGCTTTTTGCTTAGCCCTAGATGGTTGGCCGAAAAGAACAATCTTCGGCAATCTGTCATCGTTCATCCGCACAACATGCCCTAGCCACCTCAACCTTTCTTTCATTATAGCCATAGAGAGCGGTATTGAACTACATTTTTCGTATAGCCTATTGTTTGAAACACGGTCAGTCAGCCGGGTACCCAGAACAATCCTTAAGCAATCTCTGGAAAACATCTAGCAAATCTTCATCCAATTTTTGGAGCGTCCATGCTTCAGAGCCATATTTGACCACTGTCATCACTGTAGCTTCTAATATTCTAATCTTGGTTTGCAGACTTATCTTCCTAATCTTCCAGACTTTTTTTAACTGTAAAAAAACACCCTGAGCCTTGGCTATTCTATTTTTAACATCTTCACTGCTCCCACCATCTTTACTAATAATACTACCAAGGTAAGTGGAGCTGTCCACCTGATCAATCTTTTTATTACTAAACATCACCTTTTCATCTTCACTTATTCCTAGCCTTTGTGACTTAGTATTCCTAACAGTAATTTTCAAACCAATTCTAGCACCCTGAACTCGCAAAACCTCTAAAACTTCATTCATTTTGCTCTAACTTTCATCTAGGATGCTTAAATCATCAGCATAATCAAAGTCCAGGAGAATTTTTCCTCCCCATTTGATTCCGTGGTCTCCCATTGCCTTTCCTGTGCTCCTTAAAACAGAGTCCATCAAAATAATCCATATAAAGAGGTATAGAACACAACCCTGCTTAACTCCTGATTTAATACAAAATCAGCTGCTAACCTAATTTCCTACCTTAACCGCAGCAGTGTTATTCTCGTACATAGCACTAATCACTTTAATATATTTGTCTGGTATACCATACAAGGATAAAACTTTTACGAAAGCTCTTCTATCAACAAAATTGAACGCTTGCTCATAATCTATAAAACTGAGGACCAAAGGTGTTTGAAAGCTCAGGCACTTCTCAATTCTTAGCCTAAGAGTGAAAATTTGGTCGAAACATCCTCTACCTTTTCTAAAACCGCACTGCTCTTCTCTTAAGACTTTGTCTACGGCATCTCTCAGTCTAAAAAGTATCATATTACTGAGTAATTTGCCACCTACAGAGACCAGACTAACGCCTCGATAATTACCACACTCACTTTTATCACCTTTCTTATAAAGTGGCTTAATTAAGGTTTTCCTACAATTTTTATGTACTTCTCCTTTTTCAAAAATCATATTCATAATCTTCAATATCTTATTTCTAACCTCAGAGCCACCATATTTAAGAAACTCAGTTACCACCCTATCAGCACCTGGAGCCTTATTATTCTTTCATCCTTTTAGTACTGTTGCTAATTCCTCCTCACAAAACAAATCTTCCTTCACATCCAAGATATGATAAACTTTTTCATTTTCCTCTATATTTTTTCCTATAACACTATCTCGGTTAAGCAAGTTCTCAAAATCTTCGGCCCATCTCACTTTAGTTTTTTCCTTATCGCTAATTGCGACCCCATTCCTATTTTTAACTGGGACAAGTCCGGATTGTTAACGTGCCAGTACAATATTTTACTATTATGCCATCTAGCTGCATCTTCCAGATCCTCGGCAATTTTATCCATGGCCTCCACTTCACACCTCCTTAGTTCATATTTTAATGCTTACTCCACTTTCTTTACATTTCTTTTGTTTTCATACGATCTATCACTCAGATAATTCTTGTACAAGTCCTTTCTCCTTTCTATTAAACATAAAGCTTTTCACTAATATTCTTAGCTGCAGTTCTAGCTTTCTTCCCTAACACACTTTCAGCAACTTCACAAATTATTTTTCTAAAATTATTCCAACCATATTCCACATTATCAAATTTTAAACTCTCAAGTTTAGTATTCAATTGTTCCTGGAAAGTTTCTCTCAAATTCTCATCCTGAAGTCTACCAACATCATAACTTCCCGGGAGGTAGTTACCCTTTCGATATATCTCTCTCACTTCCTCTACTTATGTGTCTGGGCGGGTGTTTGCCTATCTCAATGCCTGTCTCTGTCGGTTTGTATGCCTGAATCAATATATTTGAATGTGTTTTTGTCTCTCTCACTCTCCTTGCGTTTGTGGCTGGGCGGATGTGTGCTTATCTCAGTGACTGTCTTTGTTATTTTGTATGTCAGATTCAATATATTTATAGATGTTTTTGTCTCCCTCACATCCTCTGCTTTTGTGTCTGGGTGGGTGTTTGCCTATCTCAATGCCTGTCTCTGTCGGTTTGTATGCCTGAATCAATATATTTGCATGTGTTTTTGCATTTTTTTATTAGTGTTTTTGTCTCTCTCACTCTCCTTGCCTATTTGTCTGGGCGGATGCTTGCTTATCTCAGTGACTGTCTTTGTCGATTTGTATGTCAGAATCTATTTATTTATATGTGTTTTTGTCTCTATCACTTCCTCTGCTTGTGTGTCTGTGCGGGTGTTTGCCTATCTCAATGCCTGTCTCTGTCGGTTTGTATGCCTGAATCCATATATTTATATGTGTTTTTTGTCTTCCTCACTTCCTCTGCTTATGTGTCTGGGCGGGGGTTTGCCTATCTAATTGCCTGTCTTTGTTGGTTTGTGTGTCAGAATCCTTACATTTATGTGTGTTTATATCCCTCCCACTTTCTCTGCTTATGTGATTGGGTGGATGTTTGCCTATCTCAATGTCGGTTTGTATGTCAGAGTCCATATATTTATACATGTTTTTGTCTCCCTCACTTCCTCTGCTTATGTGTCTGGGCGGGTGTTTGCCTATCTCAATGCCTGTCTCTGTCCGTTTGTATGCCTGAATCAATATATTTGCATGTGTTTTTGTCTCTCTCACTCTCCTTGCCTATGTGTACTGGCGGATGTTTGCTTATCTCAATGCCTGTCTTTGTCGATTTGTATGTCAGAATCTATATATTTATAGGTGTTTTTGTCTCTTTCTCACTTCCTCTGCTTATGTCTCTGGGCGGTTGTTTGCCTATCTCAATGCCTGTCTTTTTCAGTTTATATTTCAGAATCCATCTATTTATATGTGTTTTTTTTTGTCTCCCTCACTTCCTCAGCTTATGTGTCTGTGCGGGTGTTTGCCTATCTCAATGCCTATCTCTGTCGGTTTGTATGCCTGAATCAATATATTTGCATGTGTTTTTGTATCTCTCACTCTCCTTGCCTTTGTGGCTGGGAGCATGTATGCTTATCTCAGTTACTGTCTTTGTTATTTTGTATGTCAGAATCCATATATTTATAGATGTTTTTGTCTCCCTCACATCCTCTGCTTATGTGTCTGGGTGGGTGTTTGCCTATCTCAATGCCTATCTCTGTGGGTTTGTATGCCTGAATCAATATATTTGCATATGTTTTTGTCTCTCTCACTCTCCTTGCCTATGCGTCTGGGTGGATGTTTGCTTATCTCAGTGACTCTCATTGTTGATTTGTATGTCAAAATCTATATATTTATATGTGTTCTTGTCTCTTTCACTTCCTCTACTTATGTGACTGGGCGGCTGTTTGCCTATCTCAATGCCTGTGATTGTTCTTTTGTATGTCTGAATCTATATATTTGTATGTCTTTTTTTTGTCACTCTCGCTCTCCTTGCCTATGTGTCTGGGCGGTTGTTCGTCTACCTCAATGCCTATGATTGTTGCTTTGTATGCCAGAATCCTTACATTTATAAGTGTTTTTGTCTCTCTCACTTCCTGTGCTTATGTGTCTGGGCGGGCGTTTGCTTATCTCAGTGCCTGTCTCTGTCAATTTGTATGCCTGAATACTACTACTACTACTAACAACTCACCGCAGCACCAAGCCGCCTGAGGCCAACACAGCTACGCACGCTCCTCCACCACCCCAATCTATTCAAAGCCTCCCTTTTTACACCCATCCACGAAGTTCCCATTTCCTTTAAATGTTTCTTTATGACATCCTCCCCCCCCCCAGACGGGGACGACCAGCTTTTTGCTTAGCCCTAGATGGTTGGCCGAAAAGAACAATCTTCGGCAATCTGTCATCGTTCATCCGCACAACATGCCCTAACCACCTCAACCTTTCTTTCATTATAGCCATAGAGAGCGGTATTGAACTACATTTTTCGTATAGCCTATTGTTTGAAACACGGTCAGTCAGCCGGGTACCCAGAACAATCCTTAAGCAAGTTCTCTGGAAAACATTTTGCAAATCTTCATCTACTTTTTGGAGCATCCATGCTTCAGAACTATATTTGACCACTATCATCACTGTAGCTTCCAATATTCTAATCTTGGTTTGCAGACTTATCTTCCTATTATTCCAAACTTTTTTTAACTGTAAAAAAACACCCTGAGCCTTGGCTATTCTATTTTTAACATCTTCACTGCTCCCACCATCTTTACTAATAATACTACCAAGGTAAGTGGAGCTGTCCACCTGATCAATCTTTTTATTACTAAACATCACCTTTTCATCTTCACTTATTCCTAGCCTTTGTGACTTAGTTTTCCTAACAGTAATTTTCAAACCAATTCTAGCACCCTGAACTCGCAAAACCTCTAAAAGTTCATTCATTTTGCTCTAACTTTCATCTAGGATGCTTAAATCATCAGCAGAATCTAAGTCCAGGAGAATCTTTCCTCCCCATTTGATTCTGTGTTTTCCCATTGCCTTTCCCGTGCTCCTTAAAACAGAGTCCATCAAAATAATCCATATAAAGAGGTATAGAACACAACCCTGCTTAACTCCTGATTTAATACAAAATCAGCTGCTAATCTTATTTCCTACCTTAACCGCAACAGCAGTGTTATTCTCGTACATAGCACTAATCACTTTAATATATTTTTCTGGTATACCATACAAGGATAAAACCTTTACTAAAGCTCTTCTTTCAACAGAATCGAACGCTTGCTCATAATCTATAAAACTGAGGACCAAAGGTGTTTGAAAGCTCTGGCACTTCTCAATTATCAGCCAAAGAGTGAAAATTTGGTCGAAACATCCTCTACCTTTTCTAAAACCGCACTGCTCTTCTCTTAAAACTTTGTCTACGGCATCTCTCAGTCTAAAAAGTATCATATTACTAAGTAATTTGCCACCTACAGAGACCAGACTAACGCCTCGATAATTACCACACTCACTTTTATCACCTTTCTTATAAAGTGGCTTAATTAAGGTTTTCCTACAATTTTTATGTACTTCTCCTTTTTCAAAAATCATATTCATAATCTTCAATAGCTTATTTCTAACCTCAGAGCCACCATATTTAAGAAACTCAGTTACCACCCTATCAGCACCTGGAGCCTTATTATTCTTTAATCCTTTTAGTACTGTTACTAATTCCTCCTCACAAAACAAATCTTCCTTCACATCCAAGATATGATAAACTTTTTCATTTTCCTCTATATTTTTTCCTACAACTCTATCTCGGTTAAGCAAGTTCTCAAAATTCTTCGGCCCATCTCTCTTTAGTTTTTTCATTATCGCTAATTGCGACCCCACTCCTATTTTTAACTGGGACAAGTCTGGATTGACTACTCCCTGTCAATTTGTTAACGTGCCAGTACAATATTTTACTATTATACCATCTAGCTGCATCTTCCAGATCCTCGGCAATTTTATCCATGGCCTCCACTTCACACCTCCTTAGTTCATATTTTAATGCTTTCTCCACTTTCTTTACATTTCTTTTGTTTTCATACAATTTATCACTCAGATAATTCTTGTACAAGTCCTTTCTCCTTTCTATTAAACATAAAGCTTTTCACTAATATTCTTAGCTGCAGTTCTAGCTTTCTTCCCTAATGCACTTTTAGCAACTTCACAAATTATTTTTCTAAAATTATTCCAACCATATTCCACATTATCAAATTTTAAACTCTCAAGTTTAGTATTCAATTGTTTCTGGAAAGTTTCTCTCAAATTCTCATCCTGAAGTCTACCAACATCATAACTTCCCGGGAGGTAGTTACCCTTCCGATATTTCAGTTTTAAATTAATCCTTAACCCTACTAGATGGTGATCTTTACTTTTAACATCAATAGCTGCACTCCTATATACCCTTGTATCTTGTATTGATCCTGCCAGTCTTCTGTTTACTATAACATAATCAATAAGGTTTGCTGTCTTACCATCACGTGAATACCATTTTAACTTATGAGCCATTTGATGACCAAACACCGTATTGGTTATAACTAGATTGTTATACCTACAAAATTGCAAAAGTCTGAATCCATTACTGTTTTTTTTCCTACACCAAATTTACCTAGGCTGGGATGCAATCTATCCTTAATTCTACCAACCTGGGCGTTAAAATCTCCCAGTAATAACATCATATTTCTACCTGGGACCTTGTCTATTTGCTCCTGTAACTGTAAGTAAAATTCTTCTGAGTCACTAGTATCTCCGTCAGTCGGTTCTACAGGGGCGTATACTACTATAACTGATACCTTGAACTTTCTAGTCATAAAATGAGCAATTAGTATTCTATTATTAATACCTTCCCAGCCTAAACAAGACTTAGGAGCTTACTTATTCATCATGAGCCCTACTCCCTGTCTATGTACCCCATCCTTCCTGCCTGAGTAAAAAAATTTTATATCACCTAATTTCATGCTTCCTACCCATGGGATATGAGTTTCTGAAACTCCTAATAAATCCAGTTAAAATCGTCTGAATTCGTCAGTCAAAATTTCGAAACGATAGTCATTTTTTAATGTCGTAACATTCCAAGTTCCAATTTTTATGTTCTTTAAATCATTGAAATTATTTTCGCCTCAGGAAAAGCAATGATCCCGCATACCAGTGCAGGACGGGATCACATATCTTCTCAAGTCTACACCGAAGTGCTTAAGCCGGCTTAGAACTGGACAGCAAAATGTCTCCAGGACCTCCATGAATGGAGGCTTTGTGCAATCCTGGGCCCATCTTGGTCACAACATGGTTTTCAGCACTTGGCGATGTTCTTCTATCAACAAGAGTCAAAATCCTGCACAGACAGTCTCAAGCCTATTACCTCCGACTCATTATATATTCATGTCTACAAATATTATGCTACTACGGGGAGGCAACCCATAATAGACAAATTAGCTAGGAAGAGGTTTTTCAGCCCAAAGACGCCCATCAAAACATGCCAAGCAAAGAAGAATTGTACATTAGTCAGAATCCCGTGCGAATTCTGTGTCGTTTACTAGGCTATAATTTGCTCGAGGGGCGCCACTCCTCAAGTGGGAATAGAGTTGACCGCAAGGTCCCCAGTCTTGCAGGTAACCCGAAAAGGTCAAGGCAGCCCTTTGCAGAGGCCGTTGTCCATAGATCTGGATCTTACGCCCTGTCACAGTTGTCCTCCTATAGAGGATCCTCCCGCAATGGTGTTCTGCATCACCATGCAATTTAACCCATTACTGGGAGAGGGTTTGCAACTCATGGGACTTGTGGACAAACCAGTGGGCCCTTTTGAGTATACATTTGAGGGGCCTTCTTCCTCCTCCGCCTGTATTTGACCCCGGGCAAGGGTGCCCCAGATTCTATTATGGACCCCCCAGGGACAAGGTCCCCCCTTGGTCCGGGCCTCCTATGGAGGTACTCTACATATCTGTAGAGCGTTCCCCTAGCTTCACCTTGGGACATGCTAAATGGCCCGGGGGAGGCCAGATAAACTGACAAGTCTCCTAAAACTTATTCTACATTTTTCAACACAGGCTTGGGCCAGAATTCAGTTTGTATATTTACCAAACTTCTATTCATTGCGGGTTCGAATCCTATTAATTCCCAACAACTAGCTGAATTTTGAACAAAATCCAAAGTTTTAGCTTATGTCTGTTAAAAAATAACTGGTATCTGATATGAGGAATGGGGCTGAATACCAAAAGAAAAATCTTAGAATATTCTGGTTTTCAGTTATTAATAGATCTAATATGGATCCAAGGAGCACAAACCGCTTTTATTTTGACATCCTAATCTTAAAATTTAGAATATTTCCTCAGTTTCATTGGGGAGGGTTCTTAAAATTTTTGGGTATGCTATGTCAGGTTGTATATAAGTTAAATATAGTTTATCGTATTTTATTACCAATTCTGCTAAAGCTTGCATGTGCTATGGCCCTGTGGCTCCTTTGCAATATATTTTATCAACATCATAAACTGAATACAAAATCTCAATACAAAAGAGTATCAAGCAATTAGTTTCCTAGGAGTTAGGGCTAAAACTCTAGATGAGAAAATTGCTAGTTTCTCAAACTTTATATAGGTTATCTTGTTTCAACAGTTAAAGGCACTTAAATTGTTTTTCCTCTGTTTTTTTCAGTTTTTTTTCAAAGAGCTCTCAATGGCTGAATCCATATATTTATGTGCTTTTGTCTCTCTCACTCTCCTTGCCTATGTGTCTGGGCGGATGTTTGCCTATCTCAATGCCTGTGATTGTTGCTTTTTATGTCAGAATCCTTACATTTATATGTGTTTTTGTCTCTCTCACACCCTCTCCATATGTGTCTGGGCGGGTGTTTGCTTATCTCAGTACCTGTCTCTGTCAGTTTGTATGCCTGAATCCATATATTTATATATGTTTTTGTCTACCTCACTTCCTCTGCTTATGTGTCTGGGCAGGTGTTTGCCTATCTCAATGCCTGTCTTTGTTGGTTTGTGTGTGAAAATCATTACATTTATATGTGTTTTTGTCTATCTCACTTCCTCTGCTTATGTGTCTGGCGGGATGTTTGCCTATCTCAATGCCTGTCTTTGTCGGTTTGTATGTCAGAATCCATATATTTATATGTGTTTTTGTCTCCCTCACTTCCTCTGCTTGTGTGTCTGGGTGGGTGTTTGCCTATTTCAATGCCTGTCTCTGTCGGTTTGTATGTCTGAATCAATATATTTGCATGTGTGTTTGTATCTCTTACTATCCTTGCCTATGTGTCTGGGCGTATGTTTGCTTGTCTCAGTGACTGTCTTTATCGATTTTTATGTCAGAATCTATATATTTATATGTGTTTTTGTCTCTTTCACTTCCTCTGCTTATGTGTCTGGGCGGGTGTTTGCCTATCTCAATGCCTGTCTCTGTCGGTTTGTATGCCTGAATCCATATATTTATATGTGTTTTTGTATGCCTGTGGGATTCGAGAAAGAATTTGCTACCTACTTAAAATTGTTTCATAATTTCTTTAATGGAATTTCTGCATTGTGTATCCAAGCGGTGAGTTCAACAAAGAAATTGTTACTTAAAATTTCTTCATAATTTAATGAAATGAATAGAACTATTCTAAAGAATAAAGACGGGTTTAGCTTAAAGATATTTATTGCTTAAACACATTAATAGATTTTTTTAGAAAAAACACATATTTACATAAAAGTAGTACTTAAAGTTCACCGTGTCTCATGCATTTATCACTGTCAGGTATGTCCTTAGGTATCCACTGCCCGAAGAACCTAACCTCGTCTTTAGGATGGTGATAAGCCCCTTCAAATTTAGGACACGTAAATTCTTCTAGATTAAAAAGTGGAATCATACGCTCACACTTCTGAATCAGAGATTTATCTCTAGATAAAATAACCTTTGAATAGAGCGCTTCAACTCCGAAAAAGGTGAAAATTTCACTGACTTCCTCCTTAACATTTCTCCGTTCCCTACCACTATTTTTAAGTGGCGTTATTCACTTTATCGTAGAATCCCAGTCTGTTTATATAATGTAATGTAGCACTCCACAAGCTTTTATCATACTCAAACATATTATAGTTCACTATCCAATGATAACAGTCAATTTCTTCGAGCTCCATAGACAATAATAAAAATGCACATTCAAATATAGCACCACAAAATGATTTTTTTAAACCGATAAATTCTGTGTCATACAGTCCTATCATCTTGGAAGCTATTAATGTATTTGTTAGGTAGAGAAGTACTTCATCAAGCTTTTATACCTTCGCTCAAGGTTGAATGGAGTTATGGCTAGCGGGATGAGTCCTAAAGCCATCTGAATTCATTGTGGAGACGAGTCATAAAACCCTTAGAATTCATAGTGGGGAGGAGTCATAGAACTCTCGGTATCCATTGCATGCAAATGAAGTCTGGAAATTACAATAATTTTTTTTTCTAATTTCTGTATTGTGTATGCAAGAGGTGAATTCAAGAAAGAGTTTGTTACTTACTTACAATTTTTTCATAATGACATTTCCGACGACGGCTGATGATAAAGAATTTATTCATTCTAATAGATAGATTTTGTCAATGTTATCTGACGTACCCGACAAATGATATCGATAAAGAGTTTTAATACAGAATTTGTTCAATTTGATACTTAAATTATGTCAGTGTTATCAAACGTACCTGTCAAAAGACATTGATAAAGAATTTATTCACTCTAATATTTAGATTCTGTCAAAGCTATCCCAAATATCAGTCAATAGATGTTGATAGAGAATTTATTCATTCTGATACTTAAATTTTCTCTATGTTAACCTATCTATCCGACATATGATGTATGCAAATTCCTTTTCTTACATCTCCGATGTTTTAATAGACATTCTAAACGTTTGATATGCGGGCTTACTCTAAAAATAATGAACACATAACATAACTTAACATGTAATGCATAACATATTTTTAATGAAATAATGTCATTTAGAAGATTAATACAAAAAATATATTATTATTATACATTATTAATATCAATGAACTACTTTGGACATTTTGAATCTGTTTCATAAAATGGTTCACCATGTTCTCTCTTGATACTATAGCTGTTGTCTTCTCTTAGTTCGTAATCCGTAGAATAATAATTATTCCATTTTGAGTCATACACAATTTTTACAGGTGTTTCATCGACAGGCTCAATATACTTTTCGTCTTTGGCATTATTTGGTTCATTTACTGTTTGATTAATGGTAGTAACGTTTGCTGGTACTTTGTTTTTAATCGATTCATCTTTATATTCCTTAGTGATAGTTTCTGCCAATACGCTTTTTTCTGGTAACTTCACTGTCTATTATCATACTATTTTTACACAAGTAACAGTTCCGGCACGTAGACAAGATATGGTTTATGATATTAGTAGAGAAGTAGGCCTTTCTTTTCGTCTTTGCATTCATTTGAATGCTAATACCCGAAAGCTGACGATATGGTTTAACACTGGGTAACATGTTACCACAAGCACTATTAAGAAGATGCCCTTCTTCATCAACTATTATTTTTATGTTGGCATTCTCTTTGAGTGCAATCATCTCCGGAGATCTCAATCTCGCATATCCACCATCATAAGAGTTGAATTTTTTTGGTACTCCAAAGAAAATTAATTCCATACTGTCATGACAATGCACGCATACGTTTCCGACGGTGCTACCACTTGTACTTATTTCATAGTTTAAATACTTCTCCTTGTCATTATTCAATGCTACAATAACACTATCATGTGAACATACTTTCTTAAAATGCTGCATCTTCACTTCTTAGAGATATGAGTTGTGTTTATTGTTCCACTGTGTAAAAAATACTGATTTAATACATCCAGTAAACTAGGTAGTGCCGATAAACGGACATAGAATACCATTGGGAAAGCCGCATCTTGTCTTTAAGTAACCATAGATTACAATTATTAGAGCCATAAGCATATTTCATGTCATTTTAAGATACTTGAAAAAAAGTTGAATAATTTCGAAGTCCAAAAAAAAAATCTGTCCAAAAAAAAAGTGCTACTACAAACAATATTTTTCTAATAGTAAAAATTGAGACTAACATTTCTATATCACTATCATTTTGAATTTGTAAAATATTAAATATGATTTTTTTTTAAGTATGTTACATGTCATTCTAAGAGATGTAAAAAAGTTGAAAAATATATCATGTTAAAAAAATAAAAAAAAGGTAAAAAAAATTAAAAAAAAACTATAAAAAAATGGGGTGGGGGGCAAAAAGTCGGAGGTCAGGTTGCCCCCTTGGAGTTTGGGGATATGGGACCTTTGGGGGTTGAGGTTTCTGGTCGCTAGGGTTGTTGGTGCTTATGATCCTTGACGGTTCGTACTCACATACACCTTACTACTTGATTTGCAAGGATTTCTATAGATTGTTCTGAATTTCATTATTTCAATTCTTTTCTACCCATCTACATCTCTCTTAGTATCAACTTTTTAGTATATTATAACGTTAGACCCTATTTTAAATTAACAACACGGTTCAAACACTACTTATGTTTTATACAGAACAAATCTGAGAGGTAAAGCTAGGTCAACTCACAATGCCATTCTATCATCGTTAGCCATTTTCATAAATTGATGTTGTCCCAAATTTATAGCAAATTGTCTGAGTTAACAAGCCCTTCGGGGTTACCTTAACTGCTAATCAGTTTGACCCTTTTTCTCCACCTTCATATGATCCAATTCGCAAATGTTATCTAGCTCCATTTTTTCCCTATTATTCAAATAAGATCGTTCGTACAGTCCAATTCGCGAATTCCTTATCCCTTTTTGCAAATAGAGTTAGCTTTTAACAGCATAGGTCAATCAAACAATTCTGAGTGTAGCATCCGATTTTGTAATTAGCAACGAGACATTCCTAAGAAACTACTCTCAAGTTAAGGCAATTGTCCAAAATATAGGTGTTGCCTTAGAAACCCCTTTTGAATATGTAATGTGACAATCATAAGTTTTGGCTTATAAACTTGTGTCTAAACCAGTCTGTAAAGGCATATCGTATTTGACAATTTCTAGTTTTTGGTTTTAAAAAAAAACTTGTTATGGTGAAAATGCCTCAAACACCCGTCTGTTTGCGTTATACAATCTCAACTATACTTTCAAAACGTGTTTGATCACTTTATAGGTATATAATATGTAAGGATTGGTTGCTTTTTGCAATGTGCTCGTCAAAATGCACTGTATATTCTTGTAATCGTGAAACTGCACTGTATATTCTTGTAATCGTGAAACTGTTTACACTATCACTACTAACCCCAAAATATTTTAAACGCAATGACAAACCACGCTTTGCGTTCCAATTTTCTTCTGACTGATACCCGTTTGACTAGTTTCCTTTAGCATCTATCTTGCGTTTTTACCATCTAATTGACTAGTACTTATGCTATAGGTATCATTATTTCCGCACTAACCTCACCCCTCCCCTTCTGATTGGATTTACATAATAACTGGTTATTTACAAAAGTTTTCTTTTTTTATGTGGGATTATGAACAGCTGGTATTGACAAAATATATGAAACTGTAAAAATGAGCCATTTTTTGGTTATATCTAAGCATTGAGGAGGAGGGTGGGTTAGTTGAGCCGGAATTTTCGATTTTATACTAAAATTTTTCCAAATATTATGGTCACTTTTTTGATATTATACCCCCTCCCCATCTGCGGTCCCATATATAACCGTGTAAACACATTTCATCGTTGTGGCAAATCTTGTGATGACATTCTTTCTTGTTCTTTCATATTGTAAAGTAAGAATCTTATTGGTCGATTTTTTAAAATATATTCCTAGGGCTACATCCCGGACCATCAGGGGGGTGGGTGTATTTTCAGAAAAGAGGCCATGATATTTGGAAATAGTATAAAATAAATAATTTATTGGTACTGATTGTGTGTTTAGAATGTTTTCTTCAGAAAATGACAATCACTAGATATTTGGCTTTAGAAAACGACAACTAGAGTAATGCCCATGTTTATGAAGAAGACAATAGTCTTGTTTCTGTATAGGGTAGGTTTACAGTTTACTTAAAAACTGATTCATAGGGACCACGCCGGCTGGACTGGGGCCCTAGCCCCCTGAAAACGTAAATTTCTCGGCATTTGTTTATTAAATTATAGGTTTTTTACTATCCCCCCTAAATTTTGTGAATTATACCATTTCTAGTTCGTTTGTATTAATTCGCTGATCTTTCTGTTACATCTTCCATTTGTTTCTTTGTCACACAATTTTTTTTTAATTTGTGAACTATTTTTCGACCACTTCCAAATGTTCAGTTACTTTCCACTTTTATCAGTATAGCACAACGGTAAGAGCAAATCCTGAGGCTGTGTTAACTTAGGTTGTAATATTTTTTTTCAAATTGGAAAAATTACAAATTTGTAAAATATTAAATATAAGTGAAAATTCAGGGCAAAAAATCGATTCGCTTTTGCATAGGTTGATCTTTTTTATTTGTATTCCTCAACTGATCAACTTTTTCCGTTTATGCATTTAAAACCTAGATAAATTTGGTGTTTATGTTATGTAAAACCCAATGCTTTTTGTGCCCCTCGTGTTCACTTATGTTCATATATTCTTGAGAGAAAAAATTCTCTACTTTCTAGTTCATTTTGAGAATAAGTTTAATTTTTTTTATTGTTTGAACCCCTCTCCTAAAAATTCTTTTTACGGGCCTGGACTAATGAGACCCATCAAAACAGCTTTATGCTAACGTTCTTGTGGTTGAGTTGTGTGAACTCTTCTTTTATTTCTGATTTTCTTTTGGTTGAGAGTTACGAATCAAATTACAAACGGAAAAATGCATATTATGCAAAATAATTGTTGTTTCGTATAGGAACTGAAGACAACGATTAAAATATTTTATGTTCGATAAAATAAAAACAAAACAAAAACTTTGTCACTCGGAATTGCTTAAATTTTCATGTTCGAACTATGCCAATTTGAAGCTTGAGGAGGTGAGACTGAGACTGAGCCAATCTAAAATATTAGACGGGAAGGGAGTGATTAAAATGATTGTTTTGGTTTTTTTAAGAAGCTGGATTTATTAAGATCGTTTTTATTGAAATTTAACAATAAAAAGAATCTAGTTGGTTTTCTTCTTTTCTTCAAAACTCTAAAGTGTCCTGTGTTTATTGATTTGCCATTTATTTTGTACGTATTACTCATCAGCTTTTGGTTTAAAACACCAATAATGGCTATTATAAACAACAAGATATGCAAAATAGTAGCCTGGGGTTTTATACACGCTTCAGGGGGGGGGGTCTTTCTGTTGTGCAGGTAAACTGGAAGCAGCACTTGCAGTTGAATAAATAGGAATTTCCTGAAGGTAAAGAAGCATGAATTGTTATTATTGTATACTTTTTAGGCACCTTTTAAAAGTTGGAGGGACGATCTCTAATGAGATTACGTAAAAATATATTTTTTAAATTATGCAGGCAAAAAATATCCCATCCCACCTGTAAGTACCGCTCTTGATAGCGAAATTAAGGCACTCTGACTTGAAAAGAGACTTTCCTATCAAAAGTTACGAAAAAGTTACGTTTTTAAGTTGGACGTTACGAAATTTTTGGTCTGGTGGCAACCCTGCAATGGGTTCAATTGACGACGGGGACGAAGTGGGAAATTTCTTATGAATCCAAAAAATTGGCTTACCGAATATCCGAGAATCACCAAATACAATTCTACCCCTAGCAAGTATGCCAGCCATTTTTGGACATACTGTGTTAATGTTTAATGGACAATTATTGAACGCCTGATAGATTAAAGAAATTGCAATCTTCTTCCCAAACAAATCGTAGCTGCAACCGTTATTATACGTTTATATATCAATTTAGACTAATAAATTTTTTAAAAAAAATATTCATATTTATTTAATAAAATTATGTTCTAATAAAATTTATCTTATTGTAAATATTATCATTTATTTATTTATCAATTTAACATATTTAATATATTAATTATCACTTTATCTTGCTCTATTCTAAACTTAATTTTTTTCGGACGGAGAAACAAATTATGAATTAAAATATTGAATATTTATTTGGAATATTATGTTTGGCCTCACGTAAAGATTAGTCTTTTCCTTTTTTTGTCTTGCTACTGATGATCAAGGCTTTTAAACAGTTTGATCTTGCTCTTGCGAAGTTCAAGGATTATCCCCTTTGGCTAGTAAGAAAAATCAAAGCGGGTAAAGATATACGAGGCAAGCCAGTTTATATGACATTTCGCTATGGATCGCATGATGAATTTCGCCTCGTGGATGCAAATCTCCAAGCTTATTATCCTACCACTGTTCATTTGTCCACTCCTGCTTCAAAAAAAGCTTTTGAAGAGCTTGCTACTACGCATGATATTTACGCGAGATTGTCAAAAACATACCTTTCTCTGAGAGGTAATGATAAAAGCAAGTGGCCCAGCATTAGCATTATCTAGCAGTATTAGCCCGATACAACAGCAACTTGTAACCCAAGCTGAACTGGACAAAACCAAAAATGATCTGATGGACAGTGTAACTCAAAAAGTTTCGAAAAACTGGCTAGCTCAAACTCTCTTAGGGAATCGACTGAGCTTATTGCTAGTCAAATTTATTATGCTCTTACGATTGAATTTAACCCCAAGTTTCAGCGAATCAAAAATTCGCTAAAGGGACTGAGTAACGAACTTGAAAATTTAGAGGAAAGACTGAACAGGCTTGAGAATAAGTTGTATAGTTATGAACAAGAATCACTACTAGACAGCCTGGTTTTTCACGGTGTTAGGCAGAAAACTGGTGTTGACACTCGTTCTGCTGTGCTGCTTACTATTAATCAGAAGATGTCTTTGCCTAAAATTAGTACAACTGAGGTCGTGAACTTGCATAGACTTAGACTGAATAATGCTGCTTCAACTGATTCAACTCAGGCGGTTCCATCTGCTCCAAGCGTCGCTCCAATAATAGTGAAGTTTTCAAGCAAAAGCAATGCTTGTAAAGTGCTCAAGGCCAAGCCAAGTTGGCCTCTAGTGGTATTTTTGTTGTCGAGACTCTGACCAAGCAGAGACGAGATATTCTGAATGCGGCGAAAGACAATTTCGGTCAGCGGAATGCTTGGTCTGATCGGGGTAAAACATTGGCAAAGCCTAGTGACGGGACTCCGATAAAAAAAATAAGGTCTCTCGCTGACTGTATCTAGTTTTTTCTTCTGGATGATTGTATCTAAGAGTTACTTTCTCATGAATTGTTTGTTTATTTTCCCTTTCTTGTTTTTTTTTTCTCTTTACTAAAAGAGTCGCTAGTTTTCGGTTCATTTTTTATTCTCTGTTTTTTATCTAATCTTTTTGTTGTGTTTTTCTCAAAAATATTATTTGTTTATATTTGTTTTGGGTGCACTTTTCGGTATTTTTTCTCTTTTTATTACTTCGGTTGTGTCGTTTTTCGATGTTGGTATTTTTCTTAATTTATATATGCCTTCCTCAGGTCATTCATTTTCATTTTTTTACTTTATTTTTATTTGTTTATTTTTTCAGTTTTGTTTCTCTTTCCGTGCTAATGGTTCCTTCCAATAATACCTGCTGTGCAATTAGTTATTTATGTGTTTGTAATCCTTTCACAGGTTTTTCCTTTGTAATCAATTTAAGTAAAGATTTCTTTTTTGGTTCATCTGGCGACTTGAATGGGATTCCAAGTAAAACCTGCTTTTGTGAATATTTTAAGCCATGAGAGTCGTCTTTGCGAGCTTGAAAATAATACTTTTGATGTAATTAGTATAGTAAATGATTCCGTGGATCAGGCTAATCAAAATCCGATTAATATAAACCCTATTTGCAATAGTGAATATGTGTTGGATTTGGGGGGGGGAGGTTACCAAAGGAAACTAGTCTCTGGCAGCACTTGAGCTTAATATTCAGGATCTCTCCTCGTCAATAGATAATTTGAGACAAATTGTTTCGAATGGACAGCCTGATTCTGTGGGTTTATGTGAGACGGTTTTAGGTTCTGGCAATGAAATACTATTGGATATCTATGGCTATAAAATGGAACGTATAATCCGCTGCAAGAT